>NW_015150891.1:551206-566433 GCF_000732505.1 Cyprinodon variegatus
AGATGATTAAATTCAAAGCGGCAAAACATGCGGAAATGATCCAGGGTTTCCGAGGATCATTAAAAATAATTACAATTCATAAATTTTTGGGGATTTTTTTCCATTAATTTCATAAATTTTTATGGGATTTCGGGGTAACAATCAACATATACCGAACCAAACCGAAAATCGTGACCACGAAACCGTGAACCAAGCCGAACCGTGGTTTTTGTGAACCGTTCCACCCCTAATATATAGATATATATATATATATATTTATATATATCCATCCATCCATCCATCCATCCATCCATCCATCCATCCATCCATCCATCCATCCATCCATCATCTGAAACGCTTGTCGCAAGTGGGGTAGCGAGGGGTGCTGGTGCCTATCTCCAGCAGTCAATGGGCGAGAGGCGGGATACACCCTGGACAGGTCATATATATATATAGTATACAGTATATTGTATACAGTTATATATATTATTCCACAAGGTATTAAATAGTAATTGCAGATCAGTTATTGCACAAGTTATACTGCTGCATTGAAAAGTCTGCTTTCAGTTTGCTGCAAACATACTGTAGAAGAAGATTGTCTGGAATGTCTTGGAGGATACATATGGTGTTAGCAATATAATGCTGTGGGGATGCTTTGAATACGTACTCATTGACCATCTGCATTTAATCTTACTGAGGATGAATTATTTTGTAATGAATTACAGCGCTGATAGAGATATAACCCCATAAGATTTGCAAATGTTCCTTTAAAAGAAAATTCAGCTAGACTCATTTTTTGCCCCATTCCACTTAATTTTTATGCTTTGTTTTTATGTATGATGTAAAATCCCAGAAGAAAAAATAAACTGTGAGGTTTTTGGTCCTAACATGACAAAATATGTAAAAAACTATCTTGGTGGTGCATTTTACCGCTCTTTAATGAAAACCTGTGAGCTGTTTCTACTGCCTCCAAATGCTAACCTATACATTCATACATCTGTAGTCCATTCATCACACATTTTTCCATTGAAAAGACATCTTGTAGCTGCCATTGGAACAGATATGCTACAATGACAGCTGTTAAGAAGGGAATTGAAATTCAGTGAATACAAGAGCTCACAAATGCAGGCAGGAAAGCATGTAGTCACAGAGGCAATGGTGCGTCAACACAGATGGCGTAAACAAACATTCTGCTTCTCCCTCTGCTGACAAACATAAATCTATATGCTTATCGATACACATACATGAACGGGCACAAACAGTTTTTTTCATTAGCTGTGTTTTCTCCTCACTGTGGCAAAATCCCAGTAGAACATTTGTATTATTTTTCTCTTCCCCTGGACAAACAAAATAGTAATAAAACACAAATCTTGGTGTGAACTCCTCGCGGCTTTCTCACCAGCCACACAGAGGCTGCTGCTCTTATCTGGAGCGGCTTGCAGTACTTCTAGTTTATCATGTCCGACCCAGTTCTGGTGCCAAAAGCAGCCGCTTCAGAGGGACGCTGGAACTACTAAACGTTCATCAGTGTTGAGGTGATAAGAGAGGGAGAAGGATTGAAAGCAGCAGTCTGTTCCCTGAATGCCCCACATAGAATGAGTCTGCCTTAGCTCTGTTTCTGTAACGACGACGCCCTTTGTTGTCATAGGTTTGCAGTTAAACTCTACTTCTTCTGTTTTCACCACAACTTAATCGTAGGACTGGGCAATTAATTGCATCTGCAATATAACTGCAAATTAGCTAAATGCAATCGCAGAGGCACTCTGGTTTAGTAACATTACATTCAACAAGACTAATACACTAGAAGAACTTTATAATGCAAAGGTTACAGTAAAGTCCAGTAACAATGGACTTTGGACAGGGTAGCTTTTTAAAAAAAAAAACTTAAACCCTCAAGTTAAATGTCTACATGCTTGTGCTTAGTGCAAAGGAAATTCGCAATCAAATTGCAGTCACCATATTGGTGGTAAATAATCACTAATTAGATTTGGGGCAAAATGGTTTGCTCCTACTTAACTGTTGTCGTTCTTGGTGCTTTTTGTTGGTCTTTAAGAATCTCTTGGTTCATTAACAATCTTTAATGCAGATGCACCTAAATGGTGGACTATGAACCAAGATGGACTTTTATTATTAACCTCTTGTAGACCAGAGGTCACAGATTAGTGGACCGTGATCCGGATCCGGACCCACCTGCTGGCTAATCCGGACCCAACATTTAAAACATTTATAAATTACCGCATTTTGTCCGACGACAGTGTCAAACTTCACTTGCGCCGCTGTTCCTGTTAATATGCTAAGTCTTCCAGGACCAGGCCGCACGTGATACAAATTAGCCAATGAGCTGCTGTCAGTCTAGGTTGCTGCAGCGAGCCACTTTCAGACACAGCAGGTGAACCTGTGGCAAGCCGGGCGATGGGAAAGAAGGAGAAGACGATGAGAAAAAGAGCAGAGAAAGTGTGGACTGCTGGAAGAGGTGCAGGGAGCTGGTGGAAGAAAAGTGAAATGGCTTGCTCAAAGATGATCCTGCACATTTTGAGTATGTTTGGCTCAACCTGCTGCTGTGAAGCAGCATTTTCCCCCATGAACATAATAAAAAATAAATATCAATCCAATCTCAAAATGAGCACCTTGATATGTGCTTTAGAATGGCTTTAAAACCCAGTTTTAAAGCCTTCCAGGGCAGCATAAAGCCCACTGCTCTCATTAAGCCAAAAAAAAGAAAGAAAAGACAATCGGTTCATGTGTTTTATAAAATGTGTGAATCAGGAAATTTTCTATATACCAAACTACTACTTCAAAAACTATTTAGATTTTAAAATGGGAAAATGTTCTGTTTTTATACTGATGAAGATTCTCAGTCATCCAGGTCAAAGACATTCCGTAAAAGTTTTTAAAAAATCCACTGGATTTGGTTTTCAAGATTTGAAGATGTTTCGCTACCTCTCCAGGAAGCTTTCTTAATTCAAATGTTTGAATTTGAATTTGAATTGAGAAAGCTTCCTGGAGAGGTGGCGAAACGTCTTCAAATCTTGAAAACCAAATCCAGTGGATTTTTTTAAACTTTTACGGAATTCTGTTTTTATATTTTTTTTATTTAAAAATTCAATGTATAACATGGATGCATAAAAACCTAATTTTATTTTAGTGTTAAATTGAGTTTAAAGTAACAGATTCTAATTAAAATAGTCTCCGGACCTTTACTGGTTGTTGATTTTCTTTATTCTGATTTTTAATTGCTTACCCTTGATCTGGAAGAATAAAAGCACAGATTTTCTAGAGATTTGGGTCATTTCTACTTGTTGGCGTATGAGATAAAATTCTATCAAGATGCATTGAAGTTTTTGATCAGAATATGACAAAACTTTTAAGCGGTCTAAATAATTTTTCAAAGCAATCTATGTCTGGTCATGTGACATTTATTCCGATGTGTAATTCGTCTCGACGTTGCAGCTCTGACTTTGATGGATGAATTCGGTTGCTGTTGGTGGAAGCATTCATTAGCTGTCCTGATTAAATCTCCTGGCCATTACGGCTCTCCTCCCCCTATAAGCGGGTATTAATCAGCTTGACACGACTTTGCATTTATAGCTGCCGTGCTTCCCTGCAAACTGCTTTTTCCTGGGTTCTGTGAAACATTTATTTCATTTTTTTTATCTTCCTAACCATCTATTGCTTGGATGGAGAAAACACCTCCGGTGTTCTTGATGTATTGAGCTAATTATCAGAGGTTTTGTAATAGTATTTCAGAGCAATAGACATTTTACTAGCCTGCATATTATTATACCTCTAAAAAGATTTAATTCTCTGCCTTTATGATCAGCTCTGGTGCAGCAGGCTGCTTCACAGTCAGAAACCATATTGATCTTTCCTGTTCTTACCAGTTGACATGCAAAATGATTGCTACTACACTGGGATATTAGTCGAAAACATTAATCATTAATTTGTTAAAATAGGAAGTAGTGTCCCCCTGAAGGCGATTACACCTCGGAACTTCCCCTCCGGTCCTTTTTTCTGAGAGCAAGCTACTTGGTATAATTACTCTTAACTCCAAACTTGGTAAAACTATATAAAAATGACTATAAGAACAAGATAACTTCACCGATTCCAGTTCAGGTCGTTACAGGACAGAGAAATTGCTTGGAGACGGCACAGCTGTGGGCTCAAATCATCAGCATGCGTTTGTATCCGGAAAAATGAGCCCCGAACAAGGTCATCTCCTGCTTCTTATACCTCCTGAGTCTATGTGTTGCATCAGGTGGATGCTTAGCTGTTTGTGTCAAAAACTGACACGCCATCCATGCCCTGACCTTAGTGCCTCTTCGTCTCAGGATTACAGATAGCTCTGGCTCCAGGATGTATCCTTATCCTTTGTTTGTTCTACAGACAAGAAGCCTGTCCTCATTAGATGGCCTCTGTACAAACGATGTGATCCACCATGTGAAGGAAACCGTCTACCCCATCTAATCTGGCTAACAGATTACAAATACATATGACTAATAAAGAATAACCCTAACAATTAATTACAAAAATACTGCATTTGTCATAATGTCTTTTGCATGTTGCTATATTTCTGCCCCTCCCTTGTGTTTCTTGTCTTAACAAGTGATATTTATATTATTAATATTAGTGATATTAATATTAGAATTTAGACAGCTTTTTTTGTCATTTTGTATACATAGGGTGTATACAAAACAAAATTTCTTTTTTTACAGATTTCATGACTTTTCCATTTATTAAATGATGTTGCCTGCATGCATTATCAGAAGCAACACAATACAGGGCTTTACCAGAGCTTTACTCTTTTTTTTGTTTTTTTTGTTGGATAATTATTGTTGCAAGGGTGAAATAAAACACCTTACTGGATTGTATTATTGATTTCAGTGTTTTAATCAGCATATAGAAAGTTTTATTACACAAAGTAAACTATGGTTTGATAGTGGAGTAATTTGCTCTAAAGCAGGGGTGTCAAACTCATTTTCACTGAGGGCCACATCAGCGTAATTGCTGTCCTTAAAGGGCCAGATGTAACTTATAAATGTAACTGAATGTAATTGAATGTAATGTAAAATAAATGTAACGACTCCTTAATGTTAAATAACTCATTATTTATTATAACTTATTCAAGTGACAATTACAGTTGCATAGAAAACATATGCTTGCTTGTTGCTCTAACACACACGTGTCACACAGCCGCTTCCTACCTAGTCCTCCTCATCGGTCTCTCCCCCTCCGCCCGAATCACTATCATCGATATTTTGAAGCATTTCTAAAACCTGTTTCGCTGTTAGGTTTCTTCTGAACGCCACTTTTTCCATATTAGCCAAAAAGTTCTAGGTAGAATGTTGGTTGCTAGGCAACGGTACCAATCGTCAATCAACTGCGGGAAGAATTTACAATGCAACTACGGTAATAGAGCCGTCAAAATGGCGGTTGTGGGGGATCGAGGTAGAATTAACCATATTTATTTTTTTACGTTTTAATTGTATTAAAAAAAAAGTGAAAATGAAGGAAATTTAGAATCAGGAAAATTGAGATAACATGAGCAACATAAATTTAATTTTAAATATAGTTCTTTCCCTTTAAAATCTCAGAACCATCAAAATGACGGCTGTGGGAGTTCTAGCGGGCCACATAAAATGACGTGGCGGGCCACATCTGGCCCGCGGGCCTTGAGTTTGACACATGTGCTCTAAAGGGACAATTCAATTCAATTCAGTTTATTTATATAGCGCCAAATTCACAACACATGTCATCTCAAGGCACTTTACAGTTCAACCAGATCATACAGTCAAATTGATACAAAGTTTTCTATCTAAGGAAAACCAGCTGATTGCATCGACTCATTGACTCGAATGCAATCTCTCCCACTAAGCATGCTTGTAGCGACAGTGGAGAGGAAAACCTCCTTTTAACAGGAAGAAACCTCCAGCAGAACCAGGCTCAGTGTAAACGTCACTGTTTTATTGAATTAACCCACCTGTGCAGGAAAAAGCCTGAAACCTCCATATCTGTTTTGAAGCCCCACTCCCTCATAAGTTATCTCCACCTTGGTAAAAGCTACAGTGATATTGTTTGCTCCACATTATTACTTATTTTTCCTATTTAAAGGTAGAATTTTTTTCTTTTTTTGTTTTTGTTTACACTTCTTCAACAGAAAACAGGCAAGGTTGACAAGTTTGTCCTCCTTCACTTATCTGATCAAAAATTGTGATACAACAAGGCATCTCCCATTAGGACCAACTCTGTTTTTGTATATATAAATTACTATGGGGTCAGCACTCTGCCAAAAAGTGCAGACACACATTAAATACTCTAAGCTATGAGAACGCTTTCATTTTTTATGTGATGCTACTACCCTTGCAGAATATTTATATTAGGGCTGAAATGATTGGAATAATTGATTTTTGAAATAATCTTCAACTAATTCAATAATCAATTAATAGTTAGCTGGAGTACAGAGACTGACAGAGCGACCGCCTTAGAACAGTAATTAAATCAAAATTGTAATAAAATATATAAACCTTTGGAATTTCAGATTAAAAAAAAACATCTTTTGATAGGCTCAATCCAGTTTAATTGGTTTAATTAATCAATTAATCAAAAAAATCGTCAACAGATTTATTCGATTTGCAAAATAATCGTTATTGCAGCTCTAATATATATATAATAAAGTAATATTCATTTTTTTCTAATCAAAAGCTAAATTTGTTTTACACTGTCCTTTTTAAAGTAAACTTTTGTATTTCATGTTATCTTTTCATCCATCCTTATTTTAAAGGTTGGTACCCTTTTTCTATACCTCTAATGCATAAAAGTTTAATATTTAGAAGCGGCATGTGTTTTATTGGCATCTGTTCAACGTGTAGTTTTAAGTCAAACAGATGAATGTAATTCTTTCACATTTAGCTTATTAAAGTGAATAAACCTACCCCTCCTCCTGTCAGACCTCTGTCTGCAGTTTAAGCTAAGAGGGATCACCATGGCAACAGCGATCCTGACAGCCAGGCAGAGCAGAAATGTATGAAGAACATCATCCTAAACTCATCCAGACAGAACTGTATCACAATGGAAAGATGTATTTTTCTGAGGGGCAACCCTAACATGCACTGAACCTGAAATAAGATCAAGAAATTTAGTTTTTAGAACTACTGGGTTTACTTCCTCACATGAGTTATATGAGTTGTTTTGTATGAAGAAAATAGAAACAAAATGCCTATATTCTCACTATAGTTACAAAATTTATAGTTAGATTTAAAAGCTGTTTGAATTTGTATGAGTAAAACACCGTAATTAGAATCATAAATATCAAAATATATTGCATGGATGAAGGCCGAAATACCTATTTTACATCTGAACACTAACATGTCACCAGTGGCTGATATAAAAAAAGTCCATAGGGGGATGCCATCAGTAAAGGGACATAACACCAGTGGGTATGGTCTTTGGAAAGAAAATGGTTTTCTACGGAGCCCCTCTGATGGCATGGTCAAAAAAAATTTTTAATTGTGGCCACGAAGTAGTATTTCGTGCGCACGAAATACTACTTCGTGGCCACGCAATAAGTATTTCGTGCGCACGAAATACTACTTCGTGGCCACGCAATAAGTTTAACGTGCGCACGAAATACTTATTAATAATATTAATATCATTCCTGGACAACTGGGTAAGCAAATCGAGTGCGCCTTAGACCTTAGAGAAGGCGCGCTCGATTTGCTTACTTATTGCGTGGCCACGAAGTAGTATTTCGTGCGCACGAAATACTACTTCGTGCACAAGAAAATACTACTTCGTGGCCACAATTATACATTTTTTTTGACCATGTCATCAGAGGGGCTCTGTAGTTTTCAAAGTATACCTGTATCTCTTTGAAGGCAACTGTTTAAACAGTCCAAGGCTTGGTTATGATCAGTCTTTATTGAACTTTTCTATACAAGAAGTGGAGCTTTGTGTCCATTAATTTGTGGCCATTGATCTTCTAGTGTCTCAACTACCATCTGCCGTACGAGGCAATATTAAAGCAGGTCAGAAATAGATTGAAGTCTGAGTTGTTTTGCTAATAAATATAGACACTTTCCTAATGACCAATTTGATGGTCATGTGAGTTTGGGATGCAAAAGAACCTGGAAGCATGGGACGTGTCCACACACTCCACATTGATTTAGCATGGGGTTTTGTCAGTTTTCTGCTTGAAGTTCAATTCTCTCAACGTACTACATGACTACCAATGCAAAGGTAACAAAATGGAAAACATTTAGTCAGTTGTTGGATGACTTCTTCAGGAGAGGTTAAGGATCCCAGAGAAGATGAGGTTAAGGTGGTGGACACATCCTTAGAGTACCTTCCCAGGTTCCTTGTCTGGGCCTGCATCCTTTCTGGGGTTCAATGACTAGAGCAACTGCCTTACAAGATGCTCCTCTATAGTAACTAGGGTGGTGCTGGAAGCAGAAGAAAATGGCAGAGATGGAGCAAATGAGTGTTGTGGCTGTGTCTCAAAGCTATTACAGAAGCTTCTCTATTAGTGACATACTCAAGTCAATTCCTGTGTTCTCTTCTTAAAGTCTACCTTGGCTTATTAAATTCCTGAGTTCGGGTTGACTGAAGCAACACTAAGCAGGCTGGTGACTATTCTAAAAGGAGCTTGGCAGGTTCTTAACAGAGGGCAAACATGACTGGGGAATGCCAGAGTTTTCCAGATATTTATCTGTGGTGCAGGAAAAAAGGTTGCTAGCACTGTGTAAACCTTTGAGTTGGGTGGGATATAAAAAAACATGTAATAGACTTGTAATCAATGTCTTGGGAGCAATTATTTTCATGTTGTTAAACTAGTCCTAGCGCATTTAAATGTGTCGATTGTGCTTTTATTGTGTGAGGCCAGGTCTTGGTAATTCCTGGTCACTTGTCTGGTGTATTTGGGGAACTGGTATCGGGGACATACAAACTTTGCAAGGGAAGCTTTCATGGTTTGTTCCTTACCCTTAGCATGACGCTGAACCTGTGGCTCCTCTGTTTCCCCTCCCTCCACCATATGCATGGGCTCTATAAATAGCCACAAGCTACAGGATTTGACTTAAAAGTTCAGCCATCACAAGTTCAGTAAAAGTAGACAAAATTTATTTTCAGTCTTAGCTAATACATTGAATGAAAAATGTCATTGTAAGCCTTGGCCAAATCATAATTGCGTATGAGTGAGGCTTCACACACACTCCTATAAACAATCGGCATTTCCCTCTGGTAAAACGCATGCCTGTCACGACTTAGAACAGAGGATCCAGTATTCGAGGCAAGACAGACAGTGGGATTAGCCAAAAGTGTGTATTTAAAACTGGCGTATTTGAGTACCAGCGGCTGATGCGTCTGAGGCTGGAAACTCTTCAGGAGAGAAACACAGGTTAGTGACCATGTGAATCTAACGGTTGAAGATTATGAACATGAGTCACTAACTTTGTTTACTAGTTCAGTCCATAGTTAGAGAACAAGGTAGGATCCAGCTGGTGGGCTGCTAACAAGATGCGGCGGGCACCGCCTAGAGTGTCCCAAATGCTGCAGCCCTGAAAAACATGCAGGAGTCCAAACCAAGGTCAGGCAAACAGATAAAAACAGGAACAGGCAGGCTCAGAGGTCCAGGAGTCCAAAGACTGTTCAGTCAAACTGTTCAGATGGGAACAGGCAGCCTCAGTGGTTGAGAGGCAAAATAGGTCAGGATCAGGTAATCAGAAAGTCTAAGGTAATGCTAAAAACACTCTCACGACTGGTTGGAGAGAACAAGATAATATGGCCCTGATGACTGGATTCATGCACCTTAAATAGAGGCAGGAGCAGGTGAATCAAATGAGAGGTAATGAGCAACCAGGCAGAGTTAGACAGGTCAATGGAATGAGTAATTAAGCCAGTCATTAGTGCCAAGATCCTGACTCTGCCAAACACTAATACCAGCAAACTGTACCTAGTTGCACTTCACTGTCAAGTGTCATTTTGTACGCATAAGAACATCTCCTGCCAATGATGGATTTTAAGGCAGTTAAGGCAGTTTCTCTCCCAACTTGTCAAATATTGTTTGACACCACCTGCGTGTCAGATACTGGTGTGACAGAGGTGCCCAGCTTGACTTGCAGTGTGCATGGGGGTTTGTGTCAAGAATTTGCAGAAATTTTACATCAACTTCAAACTGAGAAACTAACACTAACCCATTGCTTACCCTAACCCCTAATTCTAAACAAACACTGATATAAATGTTAACATACACCCCTAAATCTACTCTAGAGTCATATCTTTTTTCCTGAGAAAGTGTGCCTATTCTCTTTTCCTGAATAGGAGTGATTACTTAGAAGCTTTGTTCTAAGATGAAAGGAAGTTTCCCCCTAGGGGATAATATAGATGACATGTCCTCATTGTGTTCAAGATTCTCATGACTTGGGGTGTATGGAAACCTGTTATCTGAAACAAATCTCTGTCCTGTGATAAACTAAAGTGTTTCTCCTGGGAAATGTTAATGTGTGTGTGTGTGTGGAATCTTCTTATATTCAGGCGTTGGATGCTCCAGCCTCAGAATCGCATTCAGAGCTGTATCCAGCTGGTTTGTGCCATTCTCCTCTGCAGAGTAAAATAAAAACTTTTCTTCCTTGGATATCAGCGCTCAGTGCTCTTTTTTTTACTTCACACTACCAACAGCAATTTTGTAGGCTAAATATTTTCTCCCAGGTCACATACGTGTCATGTATCTGACATCTGTGTCTAACATGGTGGGGGCTTGACCAGGTGTCAGTATTGATAAGTTGGAAGAGAGAATGAGTTTAATAGGAGCTTCATTGTTTCACAAGTAAAAAGTAATTAAGTTTTAGCATAAGGCAATACCTTTCTTTTCCAACTACCTCTAACTTAGCTGGTAAACATTGTTCCTGGTTGTAGCTGCGGCAAAGGAAAAGTCTGGTCGTTTCTATAAGCCGGAGATCTAGTCAACACACTGACTGAAATTACCTCTGCAAAAGTCTCAGCCAGTCAGAACTCGCATATCTAAAACCCTATAAACAGGATAAACCGTTCCTCTTGCTATATCTTTGCCTATTGTAATGCCATCAACTGGAAAATACAGGTGCACAGCAGAGGAGAAAAGTCTTCCTAAGCTAAGGATATTTTGCATCAAGGGGGTCAGTAAATAGCTTATCACAACATTACTTCTATCATAAACAGACTTCTTTATTTCACAGGATTAGGTAAAATAGATTTTTTGCTCAACCAGTGTCTCTTAGCACTTTGAACGGATGTTGGTCTTTAACCCAGTCACAAACCATCAAAATGAATGGCTTAAGCCATCATTCATTGATTGGAGTTCACAAGCTGATCCCCCAGAGTATCCCCAGAGACTGTTTTAATTAGCCCGGACCCTTTTGACTGTTTCACAAAGAGCGCCTGCTGATTCATCCATACACTTCACAGTCCGCATGTATCCAGACTTTTTCTCTCTGCTCTCATACATAATAAAATTTGAGGGAGGGCGAGAAATCTTCCCACTGCCTTTTGAAAATCGGGGTGATGGAAGGGAGTATCAGTTTACCGAAACAAGATTCTGCAAAGGCTAACTTTTCACTTATTAAGGTAAACTGCAACACGCAGGTATTGCATTTGTTAACTCCCTAAGCAACATAAACTGCCAAAAGTTTATTTGATATTGTGCTTTAAATTCTGTTCACCACTGGTCAAAATACAATCCTTTTCTCTGGAAAAATCTATGAGACTTGGGTCTTTTCTGGGGCGTTGCCTATTAGCCTTGTTCAAAAGCTCATTGGTCCAAACAAGAGTGTTTTTCAGAGTCTCATACGAAATCCTTTCCTTCAGAGAAAAGGATGAACATGCCCTTTGGATGGAGCTAATTAGGGCAGAATACAGAAAAGATTTCCATACATATTTAAGGCAATTTAGTGAATTAATGTTTGTTTTATAACCTATTTCATTCAGATCTGATGGCAGTTCAACTATATTTAAAACATTTTGAATTAAGATGAATTTTGTTTTGACATGCACCTTCAGGTCCAAGCTAGCGTTTGTTTATTTAGCTAAATTTATGCCGAAAAAAATATTTGTGTAGCATCATTTTATGGAGCTTTTGCCGATTAATTGTTGAATTGCTAAAGATGATATAAAAGACTATTTTTTTCCCCCCGGGGAAAATATAGCCATAAAGTTCCTTCTGCCTAACGACAATGAATACTTTTCAAAAAAATTAATTTTTTTCATGGTATCAAATTGTTATAGTTTAGATATATGGCCCAGATGATGCATTGTTTGTCGGTCCAAGAACCTGATATTTTCTCCATCTCTGCCTCTTTCCTCTGAACCCTGTAAATAAAAACCCTAGAATTCAAAGAAAAACACAGCTTGAGATCTGCTCCGTCTTTATTTTATGTCTAAAAACAACACCAATGAACTAGTTGTTTTTTTTACATGAGAACAACCTTGACAGTGTACCTCCTTAATAAAAAAAAGTATTTGCATAAGTAGAATTTGGGTTCTGATTCTTTAAAATATTCATTAAGGAAGCCGTGCTTTTATTTATGAAAAGCATAAAGAGATTTCATTTTCGTTTATAAATATAAAAATAAAAACAATAAAAACTTTACCTACTTCTGTTTTTGTAAACTGAGTGGATTATTATAGCCCTTATAATTAATTGATGCAGCTAAAAAGAATATAGTTTAGCTGTTACCAGTGCAAGGGATTCCAACTTTACAGAAAAAAATTACCCAGTGTGTGTTCTTGTCTGTAAATGCACCTGTCCAACTGGCTGGGTGTAATACTTGAGTAATTGAACATTATTAAGCTCACAAATTTACTTTTACATTTATCCCATCACTTGGGAGCAGTGGCCTGCCATTGTGCGTGGCCTGGGGAGCAGTGTGTGGTTAAGGTTCTTGCTCAGAGATCCAGAGTGCAGGCTGTGGGGATAGAACCTGGTACTTGCAACCTTCTCAGAGCACACTGCTCTAACCACTAGGTTGGGCTATAAAAGTGCTATTTTACATATAGTATGTTGTTCCATGAATTTAGGGAGGTTATTTGTGCAATAGAACCCACATATAATGTTCAGCATTATAAGGCAAATTTGCTACTAACATTTCATGCCAATGGGAACCACATTCCCACCAAATAGAGGCTAAGAGAGAAGAAAGTCAGGTGCAATAGTGTCTTATGCATATTTTTCACATATAAGATAAAAAGAGAGAGGAAGCAAGTGCTGGCTGGAGGAGCAAATCTGTCGGACCAGAGGGAGATGTGAGCTCCCACATAGATTTCTAACAGCAGCAGAGGCCAAGAGGCTGTAACTCAGACTGCGTTCCAACCTTTATGGCCGTTATTGGTGTTATGCTGCTGCAGCTTGAGGGCTGTCAGCCAGAGAAGCCTGCTGACTGATTAGGTGGGGGTTCGGGCTCCTTTGTCCCTGCAGACTGCTTCTCTCACTTGGCTTTAATTACACAGAGCAGAGTGAAGAATTTACACCACTCTGCCTCTCTGTTCTCTTGTCGCCCTGTTTCATTCTTTTATCTGTCCCTGCAGAGTTGGCGAGTGATTGAAATTTTGCATGTGCTGCCCGGCCCTCGATAAATTAGTGTCTTCCACCTTGCCTTTGTTGACTCTGTGTGTGGTTTCCCTGTGTGTGTGTGTTCTCTCTGCAGACGAGGTGACAATGGAAGAGTATGGCCAGGCCCAGCTGAGGGCAGGAGAGCTCATCATCATTGTTGTGGTGCTCGTCATGTGGGCAGGTAATGGTCCTATGAGTCGGGGCTCGTTTATCACCAAACACCTTCTAGGAGGATACTTCTTTTAGAGTAAACAGTTCCTATAGGAACATACTTTGGATTTCAAGTGGCATCTCTCTGTTAGGAATGTGCCGCTTTTAGACTGAAAGGCTTTTAGGATTAATAGGGGGCAATCAGGGATATTTAGGTGGGAGTCAAATGAAATCCAGGCTTGCATTGTAACAATAAGGACTGATATCTAAGATCTGAATTATGGCTTCCCCATTGGAAGACATATAAATGCTATTTCTCTTGTTCTTGAACTCCTTCTTTTAACTTCTACTTTTTTGGTCGTTTTTTTTAAAACATACCTTTTAAGTACTAATATTTTCTGTTATATTTAAATGTTTCATCTTGTTATTCCGAGACAGAAGAATAATTCACTAATTATTGAGTCTTGACTTTAACATTTTGCGAAAGTTGGCCAAGTGATCTGTTCAAGAAACAGATGAAACAGATGAAGGGCTCACAAAACCTGCAGCAAATATGTCCCAATTTTCTGATTTGAATTGATTGGTAGAATTATTTTATCATTTTAAAAGCTGTGTTACTTATTAGTATTTCTTACCAATGCATTTTGATGAACAAACTGGACATTAAAAAAAAAATTAAAATGAAAATGAATAGTGTAACATCCCTCTCTTAATCATTTTAATGTTTATTCTTGGAGGAGAAAATGAAAATGTAGTTTGGATGATTTATTAGTAATATCATTTATGAGTCAAAAATGTAACTATGACTTTCAAATGAAAAAAAGAAATTATGGTCATACATTTTAATTTTTAGATTTACTATTTCCAAGTGAATGTTGGTCCCTTTATGCAAGGAAATCTTTTGAAAATAAATATAACCTGTAAATGTAATTTAGCCCATATACGAAAAAAAATATATATATATTTTAAAATGCTTGCAGTATATAAGAAAACTAAATCAGCAAGTTAATTTCTTTATATTGCCCCCACAAAAAAATGACTAAGAGGTAGACCCCAGGTCTTTTTTGTTCAGACATATGCAGCAATTTGACAGGAAACATCATTAGTTAAATATAAAAATATAAAGAGAGATACAGTGGGAAACACATCCACTTTGGGTTTTCATCTGAATCTACCAGGTTCATCGAAATATAGTTCTTTCAGAAACGCCAGTGTGCATATAAGAAATAAATGAAGTAAAATATTTCAATAAACAGTGTAATTATCTACTGCAGGAGGTCAGTAGTACAGAAAACAGGTCAAATGAAACAATGATCTTTAAGCAGCAACCAAACATTAACTTTTACTACCTTGCTTGTTTGTGCTGGGGAAATTCTGGGACAAATGTTCCAATGAATGCATGGAGGTGGATAGTGGGAGACCTTTGGACCTAGATCAGTCTCAATTTTCATAAATACACAGATATGATTCATGCATGCACAGTACAAAATCCACAGATGCACAGCTTGATTTAAACAAGCACACA
>NW_015150891.1:567194-588939 GCF_000732505.1 Cyprinodon variegatus
AGCTCTTGCACAGCCTGAGCAAATGTCTTAACGTGTCATTTAAAGTACCCCCATTTCAAATTATGTGTAATTGCTTCAGTGCCATATCTAGCTTCAATTATATTTCTTAACTTATTTTGTAAACACCTTGCTGATACTGAAAACAGCTAATGTGTTTCACTTATTAACTGCACTAACCACAAATACTGTCATTAAAATCACCAGGTAGTAATTTTGAAGATGATTAGACTTGTTATAACCTTCAGACTCGCTGGAAACCATTTAACCAAGCTGAGAATCTCATTCTTATTCTGGTCACCAACCAGATTTATTCTCTGTCTGCATCTCACCCCAAATCTTTAGAAAAAGATATTTAGGAGATGTGTTGTTAAAAAACTGATGAGAAAAACTTGGAGGCTGATATTCAATAAAGAGGCTCTGTCTAAAAAGCTGCACATCATTTCTTTTTGGGTCAGGGAAAGGAACATCAAAAGCTGTGCTTATTAACAGAGAGAATGATTCATTCTGATAAAATTTGATCTAAAACTTCCATGTATTATTCTTATTATAGCTTTATAATAAACAAAAAAACAATATCCAAAACCGCCTAATGTGATTAGACATTTTCTCGCTTCTCTAATTTCCCTGTTCTTCACTTTGCAGTTGTTTTTTTTTACCTAAGACTGCCTCTGAAGTTTTAATAAACAATCTAGAGCTCACCTGGATCTAGCCTCCCTTTTACAAAAAGGAAACTTTTCTGCTGTCAAATCAAGTTTCCTCATTGTTAGAAACAGCTACCTAACCCCAGATTCCTTCTTTGAGAGATAACAATGAAACAGAGCTTTCAAAGTCAAAATAAAATTATATGTATTCATTTTACCAAGTAATAAGCAAGTAAAGTGTCATGATTTATTCAAAGCCATATGCAGACCCATATGCAGAAAATAAATCAGAGGGACCAGGGGAAGGTTTAACAGGTTTATTGAAATCAGGTAGAGATGGATCCAGTGCTGCTCTGAACACTGGTGGTTTCTGTGTCAGTTCAAGCTCAGTGGGAAATTTGAGCATCCATTTGCAAAGAGGAGAGAAAGGCAACTGGACTCACGTTTCCAGAAAAGGTGTCTTTCTCTGAATCCAGTCGGTGTGGGTTGTTCCAGTAATTGACTTGCTCGTTGGAGGGTGGACAGGGTTTACCCAGATTAAGGTGTTTCCTTGAGGAACGGAGGAGCTGACTGGCACTTGAACGGTTTCTTGTGGAGATGAATCCCCTGCTCAGTGTGAAACTCAAACAATCCTTTGGGGAGAAGTAGATCAAAACCTCCAGTTTGAATCCCCAGCTCAGTTTGAAGCTCAGAGTTTGAAGCTCCTTCCAGGGGGAGAAGGTCCAAAAGATCCAGGTGCAGGATGACTTCCTGCCGAGAGGCAAAGACAAAAACAACTAGGTTAAGACTGAGGTTGACAAAAACTCAGTTTGACTCAGCAAAACTCAGCTTGGCTAGAGTTCCCAAAACTGGTAAACACTCTGGCATCGGGGTAGTGGCAGTCAGCAGCTTAAGAGTCCTCAGGTAATGAGGCAACCATCCGAAGATGTGTGAAAGGGCCAACGAGAACCAGGCGCCACCTAACATAAAGTACAGTCGGTTTATATTTACCCAGCATTATTTTAAAAAAAATCTGCCTTTAAAAACAGCAACCAACTTCCAAAAATGTTTTTATATTGTTGTTAAAGGGTGTTTAAGAGGACAGCAGTATGGCAAGCACTTAGAGTGGAGAAAATAAAAAAAGGAAATTATTTTAAAAACAGAAAGGCATATTTAGATCAAATGACCACCAACTCAGTATCTAAATGTTTTGGAAGACGCTGTTTTTTAAATCTTGATCCATTTTCCCACAGGATAATAGGTCGCTACAGTGGAAAGTGCTTTGTGAAGCTGCTACTGTAACTATTAGAGCAGTAACTGCTCAAATATACTTCTGCTGCTACGCTGAGTACCCCAAGGGTTATTCTATTTATCCGCCATGTACTTGACAATAATTACTTCCCATTTAAGACCCTAGACATAGAGGCACATTGTAGTAGCTCTCTTCCATGATTCATTCAGCCACCTAAATGCAGGCATCAGTTGTTGGGAATATGATGTTTAGTGGAAAACATGGCGACAAACTAAGCAGCCGGTTTATGCAAAGCTAATAGTGTGAAATTACCTAACAAGAAACAAGCAGTAAGACAAAGGTGTAAGAAGCATTATTTCATCTGTTTGAAATTTTACCATAATAAAAAAAAGATATTTTTAAATAGTCTGTTCTTTGAAAAGCCTTAAAGTTAAAGTTCTCCCTGAGGAGGTATTACCTCGACCTCATCATTACAAATGTTTTTAATCCCCAAACTGAATCACCTTGACTGCTTTCTTAATAATAGATCAATCAGCTACTTTAAAGGATTTGAAGATTTTTTTTCCTTTTTTTTTTCAGGCCATTTGACCTTTGAAAGATTTTTTTTGAAGCCTTTGACCACATTAATTAGTTCATAAGGGTGGTCAATACAGCAACTTTAAAAAGTCTTGTTAAGGTATTGCATACTTTGCAAAAAACAAGGAAGTTAATTATACTAGAATTTTGATCGTTTATTTTAACATTTTTGTGTGTAAGATCCATAGTTGCCCTTTTCAGAAAAGTCTTCAAGGTGGGATTAAAGTGCCTCTTTGTCCTCTCTATGTGATTTGTGAAAGAACCGATGCAGAGAGGAGGGTTGAAGTCTGCCCATCCCTAACTCACCAAGGGAGGCTTTCACTGCTCACATCGGCTGACTTTTATAGGAACAAGCTGGCCTTGCAGGTTGAGGGTTTGTGCATCCTCTAGCTGGAGGATTTAAAACCGTGAACGGGATTCAAAAAATAAAAACGAAATAAACAGCAATTCAATTTGAGGTTTTACTTGACCAAGACAGCAACGGTACGGATCTTTTCCAATGTTATAGTTTTAATAATAATTGAACAGATTTTATGGTTGGTGTCTACGTCAATGCTGCAGCACACTTTATGTCATCCCATCCTCATCAACACTTCAGATTTATTTATTTATGTAAAATCAATCCTTAAATGTTGAACACTCTCCCTAACTAAAACCCACCTGGAGGTTTGTTAGAAAAGGAGAAAGTAAAACTGCTCGGCTGGGGATGTTTTATGGAAGTTACAGTGAAATCTTAAGCCACAGAAAACTATTTTTCCTGTCATGGTTGCAAAATAAAGTCTGTTCTTCAGTGCGTACTACTGATCTTTATACACAGGGTTGATTCCACAGTGTTAAATATGTAGTGTCAAAGTACATCGACTCTTTTAGACACTAATACATCAGTCATTTAGCACTAATTCAGAGTGAGACCAAATGCACTTGGATTGGTGTTTAATCTAACTATTAAAATGTTACTTTAACTTTGCAAAATTTACTGTTTATGTTGAGCTGTATAATGATAGTACTAGATGTGTAAATCCCTTTATTGTTCCACAATGGGGAAATTCGTTCTCTGCATTTGACCCATCCCCTTGGGGAGCAGTGGGCTGCCATTATGTGTCGCCCGGGGAGCAATCAGGGGTTAAAGGTCTTGCTCAGGAACCCAGAGTGCAGGCTGTGGGGATAGAACGGTGTACTTGCAACCTTGTCAGAGCACAAGTGCACTGCTCTAACCACTAGTCCAACAATCCCCCTACCATTCTACCATGCATACCCTAAATCTTCCAGGTTTGCTTTAGGCGTAAAAAGGCACAAACATGGCCTGACTACTGAAGAGCCTCTATAATCCAGGGAGGGGCTTTCAGGAGCCATCCCTTGGTAATACTGGTTTTAAAAAATGGCATGGTAAAGGGAAAGCTAAGGATATTTCACAGAAAGTGAAGAAGTGGTGGAGAAAAAATTGTGTTGCACAGTATTGCTGTAAAAAAAAAAAAAAAAAAAGCCAAAGAAGCGAATACTGTTTTTCAGTCCTAATTGGGCCTGTGGGGCATGCTGGGGGAACGCACAGGGAAAGATCCCATCTTGCCCCTTGGTGCTGCAATGATTAGATCAGCAGAGGCTGACATAGGCAGAAATACAGAAGCCTGTTTGGGCTTGGATTCATCCCATCGCACACTCCTCCACCATCATGAATTATTCCCTTTTTCATTTCTGTAAGCGTCCTTTCTATCTGCTCCTGCATCTGTACCTCCTGTGTCGTGTTTTGAGTATCGGTGACTCAAGGCAAGCTGCAAATGGCTGTCTCAGTTTCCATCTCCATCTGCTCCTTTCACACCGCTCATATCTCCAGCTCAGTTCATTTCCATCATTTGTCTGACAGGCACTGTATCAACCACATAGCTGATATTGACAAGACTGTTGGTGCCTCGGTCAAGGATATAACACAGTGGATTTAGAAGCAGATAAAAAAAAGTTTTTACTTCTCTTTTGGTCCTTAAGTTTCAGTTAAATACAGTTATTGTTTATTACTCAAGTAGAAGTAGACACCCTACTGTTTAAAAACACTTTTGTAGAAGTTAGAGCGATCAACTTAAGCTTTTCACTAAGTAAAAATGTAAAACTACCATTTTTAAAACTACCTAACATATAAAAGTAAAAGTAATGCAAGAACAAAATGTAAAGGACTAAATCTTATACTGCACTATCATATTAAAGTAATATTTTTCTACAATTCAACAAATGGATGATAACTTCCTTGTACTTAATTTGCTGTGGTGTATAATTAATTGTAACATTATCAAATTCATCTTTGCATCATCTTGAAAAACTATTTATTATTATTAAGTTGGTGCAGCACCGAGTCAACCACAAAGAAAATAATTGTCGGGATAAAGCTAATTATTTTTATGTTTTTTATAAAACAGTTTATTACCAATAGGCCTAAAGGAAAATTAATTTAAATGAAACAGAACAAACTAGTCTATTTTTAAAATGTAAGGAGTAGAAAATAGGGATAATTGCAAAAAAAAAGTGAGAAGTGAAGGTAAAAAGTTTTCAATTAGTTCAATAAATACTCCAGAAAAGTATAGATAGCTAAAAATTCTACTTAAGTAAGGTAACAAAGTATTTGTACTAGGTTTTTGTACTTGATACCTCTTTCCACTTCTGTATTTTAGCTGTTTTCCCCTCAAACATATATTTTTAAGCACATTATACAAATAGTATTTTTGGATAAAGATAACCTGAATAAATAATCATTAAAGAACATCTCCACTGAGTGTCATCTTTCCTTATTTAAATCTTGCAGAGTTTTTGGGAATGAGAGGCGTGTTTATTGTTTTACTACACATTAAATGTGATTTTGCTGGGCAACTCCAAAATTTCATTTTTGTATTTTAACGTTATTCAGAGGTTCCTGTATTCTTCTGTTGATATTATTTTTTTTGTTTTAGAACCAAAGTATGATTGGGATTTAGGTCAGTTACTCCAGGCTGAAGATTATACTGAGATATTCAGCTTAAGATTAGAAATCAAGATCCCTGTTTTATGCCAGGTCTTGAGAGAACAAAGCAGACCAAAATCATACCTCTACTACTTCTATGCTTGACTGTTGGCATTGTTAATGACTCTGAGGAAGGCCGTAAACCAAAATGCATTGGTCAGCTAGTAAAGATTGTTTGTAATACTTCAGTGTTTCTGACCTTTTACCGTGTAGGTTGATTGTCTTTTTCTAAAATGTTGTTTAGTTCAGCTGTAACACCTCCCAAAAAGATCCACTTTTGTCTGGTCACTCTGCAGAATATTTTACCTCAGGTCTTGAGGATCACAAAGTTGTTTTGGGGTCAGCAGTGGTTTTGGCCTCTCCCATAGAGGATATTTTGCCTGCTCTATCTTTCTTTTAGTTAAATCTTATACACCGACTTCAACCGAGACAGACGAGGTCTTAAGTGGTTTTGCATCCTTTTTATATCCTGGTTGAATTGTTGTTATTGATAGTTGAAGAGAGAAACCACTCACTTTTTGTTGCCATCAGCCAGTACCTTGTAGAATCCCGTCCAGGTGATCAGTCAGCAGAAATGGTAGATCATTTAGCTTGGTAGGTTTTCTGGTGTGGATCAAGAATTTAAGAAAAATCTTAATCTTTTCAAGTTTGGATAGAATTGTAGGGATATCATATTTCAATGTCAAATCATTCTGGCTTAAACATGTATATAAATGTAATAATAATACATTTTATTTAACAGCGCCTTTCTTGACACTCAAGGTCACTTTACAAAAAATACAAAAGATAAATAAAAAGAAAGATGAAAATACAGATACAGGAACATAAAAACAATTATTGATAGGGAAAGGAGCAGTGTATTCACAGATAAGCGAGCTGGAACAGATGGGTTTTGAGTCTGGCTTTGAATAAGGGGAGAGAGTCAATACTGCGGAGGTCGGGAGGAAGTGAGTTCCAGAGCTGGGGAGCAGAGCGGCTGAAGGCTCTGCTCCCCATGGTGACAAGTCGAGCTGGGGGTACAGTGAGGTGGATGGAGGAGGAGGATCTAAGGGAGCGGGAGGAGGTGGCAATGTGAAGGAGGTCTGACAGATATGGAGGAGCAAGGTTATGGATGGCTTTGAAAGTATAGAGAAGGATTTTAAATTGAATTCTGAATTGAACTGGGAGCCAATGGAGTTGGTGAAGGACAGGGGAAACATGATGGAAGGAGGGGGTTCTTGTGTTGACACGAGGAGTGTTCTGAAGAAGTTGAAGTTTATGTACTGCAATCCTGTCTTATAATCCGTGGGGTTTTTTTTTTCATTATTTTATGCAGGCCAGTTAGTGATACGTCAGCCTGTACACACCTAAATTCGACCAATCATATATCAACGATCATCTGTCAATCAAATTGTTTTGGTCATAGCATCTTGATTTATAATTTGCAGCTAATATACACAACAGTTTAAAAAATATGAATCATTTCCTCTCCCATTGAGTTCCGTCCCAGTGTTCACGGGGATGGACGTCTGTGTCTTCAGCAGGCGTAGAGCTAACAGAACTGGCAGCGTTGCGAGGCAAGGGCTCAAACATGTACGGCTGTAAGCCTTCTACACCAAACCAAGCTTCTGCCGCCTTGGCGTCCTCCTCCACAACATCTTCGTCTCCGCTTTCTTCCACTAAATAAGAAATGTATGACGGAGGAGACTCATCAACGAGCTCTGACACAAAACTCTCCTCCAGTTGCATGTTTCCTCTGTCCATAGCGTTCCTTCACAGTGTCGTTTCTAACTCACCAATTTAGTGCTACTTGGTCCCAATGGAATCCCTCTGGGATTATTGAAGTATGTAAAAAAATAAAAGAATACAAAGGGTGTTCAATAAGTAATGGTATAGAGAAATTTAGAATACACCCCATCATGTGACCATGTAAAATCTTTTACAAGGTCATTCGATGGGGCCTCATCACCATAGGTTAGTTTAATTTAATCAAAAGTCTCTCGTGGCGTGCATCCTTTCAAATACAGAAACCAGATCCCTGCTTGACACTCAACAGGCTCCATTTAAGACTTTTAAGACATTTAAGACTCCTCAAACACCTGTAAATCACAAACCCTAATTAGTTCAGAGCTGTCATTTGCCACTTAATCTATAGAGATATAAAAAATTGCACATGCAAAAGTTCAGATAGATCAAACAAATGGAAGCGAGTCATAGGGCACTACTTATGGAATCTCCTCGTATCTTGTATAAAGTTTTACAACTTTTGGTGGTTTTCTGTATTTCTCTATGCAAGGCTGCATAAAAGGAGCAAGATTTTAGGAAAAAGGTTTCTAGACGTTATTTCTTTGACTAAACCATCCTTATCCTGCTGTCTCTCAGGGGTGATCGCCTTGTTTTGTCGTCAGTACGACATCATCAAAGACAACGAGCCCAACAACAACAAGGACAAAGCCAAGAACTCCTCAGAGTGCAGTACACCTGAGCACCCACAAGGGGGGTTACTGCGCAGCAACGTCTAGGACCAACCTTATATTGCCTTCTGCAATAACCAACCTAAGACCTCAGGACGGGTGAGGTCACAAACTCTGCTTTGCTTGCATACTGTTGGGTTTGCATGGTGTTATCATTTCTCTCCAAACTACGCGATAGATTTTCTTTAGTATTAAAAGCACCAGAGATGGGTTTTTTGTAATAATTAAGATTGAACATGTGTTTAGACCTACTGTAAGCATGTAACTGTGTTTCTTTCAGACCCTGAGACCAACAGAAAGCCATTCTCAGAAAAAAATAAACACTGAAGAAAAGATTAAACTAAAGGGATCTTCTTCACTCAATGGAGAACTGGCTACAAGCAGCCAAACTGGTGACAGGAAGACAGGATTTTGTTGCACCCAAAGCTGGACTCTCGCCTCCTTCCTGCCGATGTACAGCGGACTCTTGACTAGAGCTGCTTAAGTCATACGTTTTTGTTACGTCTCATTGTTAGCATGGAGCCCCCGGGAGGGCGGGGGTCAGTTATCGGATGTGAATGTCAATTTAACATCTGGATGACAGCTGAAAGGTGGGGGGAAGTCCAGATCAGCTGGTCCAGGTATCAATCAGCACACAACTCCAACTAGCTTTCACGTATGCATTATTTCCTTTCCGTCTTTGTTCCTGCCCTCTTCATCTCTCTTCTTGTCTCTCTGTGTCGGTGTGGCTCTTATAAGCACATTGCTGTTTGGTGCTCCTCTTACTGTGTTTGCTCGAACAGTCCCAGCCTTGACTGCGGTATGAGTTTTATCAAGTATTGCATGACGAGTGTCGTCTCCAGCCTTTTCCTCTATCCTTACATCAGTTAAATGATGCATCTGTTCTTTTGTCTCACTAACTGGAACTTTAAACTCTCCCATTAGTTCAGCGTCTCAGACTTGACAGACTTATTACCCCCCCAGCCTATATTTAACCTGCACGGCGATGACTGAGTGCAGCTATGACTCATGCAGAGTTCAAGGATTGACAAGGAGTCCCTCACCCACTTTTGAGTTATTATCACTTCCGACTGTAAAATGAATAGGCCCGCTTGCTGTGCCAACTTTTAGAAAGACTTCGCAGCAGGGTTTGGGGAAGGTATTGAAGCCTGGTTGTACAGCACTGCATATTCAGCACCGTATGCTGTTTGTGGTCTGCAGCAGGACGAGTGGGGAATACGGATGGGGCATTATCCCCTGATGCATTAAGAATTTGGCTGAGTTTCCCATGTGGTTTGGCCAAGCACCAGCAGGGATGCCAGGAAGTGAAGGCCAAAAGAGGACGCACTCAGTGGTGGGGTCTATACTGGACCCAGATCTGTCACTGAGTGCAAGTTCTCAGAGTCTTTTTTTTTCAACTCACTGTAGGGGAAGACAGGATGAAATATGACTCACCTTACAGAGGTAGAATCCAGCCAATGCGTGTGTAATTTAGTCATACATCTGATTCCCCAAAAGAGATAACTAGACTAAAAACATTTAATGTAGGGGTTGCATTTTGTTCAATTATTGCTGCAAATGAAGGACATGTTTTGTAAATGGAAATAAAAAGAAATGCAATCCTGGGATAAAACTTTGTAAAATTTTATAATCTAATTAAATTTTTTGAGTGACTTTTAATTTTATTTCTTCCAATTTTTTTATATGTTATTTTTTCAAATTGTATTTATGTCAAACTTAATTTTTTCACTTTTTTTTTTTATTTTTAGATTTTTTTAAATATTGTTTTTTTCAAATGTTTACTAATTGCTGTTTACTAATTGCATTCTCATGTTGTGTTTGACAGAACACATTCTCTTAATTTCAAGCACAATACAAATGTGCTTTCTAATGTTAATGATGACAAATAGAAATGTGTCTTTGCTTCTCTCTGCTTAGGCACCCGAAAGTAAGAGAATGTGATGTGGAAAACATAATGGCATTTTGCAATTTGTAAAAAATATAAGAAAGAGAAGTTTGAAAAAAGAAAAATCTAAAAAATGTTAACCTGTTGGATCGCTTTTTTGTTAAAATTTTCATTTATAAGACGTGTTCTTTGCAACAATAATGGAACAAAATTCATGTTCTCGGTGAATTATGCATTTTCAGAAATTTAGGGGAAAAACTCTTAAATACGCAAATTTATTGAAGCAGTAGCAAAATCTCACACCAAACCTAGAAATTTGGCCATACCAAATGTGTGGCCAAATCAACCTGTGTTTATTTGGCCACACATTTGGTATGAAAATTGCTTTCCATTTACTTGCAAACTCAAACTAAATTCAAAGTCTCCTTATATCAAAAAAAAAAAAGACAACTTTCATTCTTACAAGGTTTAAAAGAAGCAGACCTAAACCCTCACAAATCCTAATCCTTTACGTACAACTTCCAAAGGTACAAAAAAATTATTTTCTGTCGCGTTATTGTTAGAACAACCAATGAATGTGCCACAAGTGATCTTGTTTTAAGATTTATTGATAAGCATTAGATCTTTTGTATTTTGTTGCCCATAAAAGAGTTTTTTTTTTTTTCTAAAGACAGGGTTATCTTTAAAGCAGGGTTAGCAGATGCTAAATGTGTGACTGTTTGCATCGGCATTGAAAAGAAAAAAATAGAATTTAAATTGTAACCTAGACCAGTGAAAAAGCTAAAAACTTCATAAATTAGTTATAACTCCAGGAGGAGAGCAAAAACTAGCACTTTATGCTGACAACTTGTTAATGATTTGAATCCCTATGGTTCTTTTTCAGGCTTTAGGATAAATGTAAAAAAGAAAAAGGTGCTGACTTTTAATGACGACCCACCTGATGACATTAGGCAGCGTTATAATGGGAATTGGATGCAGACAACATCAAATATATGGGTCTAAAGATACATTGAAATTTTATCAAAATGTTTGAAATAAATTATAGCACCTTGAATACAACACTAAAAGGAGACATAGAAAGCTGGAGCACTATACCCTTTTTGGATTTAATTTTAGGAAGGAATCAAAAAGATTTAAATATACTCCACACAATGCTTTATTTATTCCAAAGCCTGCCAATTGCAATCCCTCCTAAACAGTTTGTAGAGGTGGACAGAAGGTTGTCCAAATTTATCTGGGGAGGAAAAGAGGCCAGAGTCAAATACTAAACCTTTCAATTAAAGACCCATACTTGGGCCTCCTTAGAGGTTATGTTAGTGGTCTGAAATCAAGCATTTAAGATCAGTGGCTTGGAGAATGACTGGAAAACCTTACAATAGTGGGCATATGACGCTAATTTTACCCCAGATCATACGATAACAGATTCAGGAATTGGTTCCCTAAAGATCTAACTAATTACCCTATTTTCAGGACTATAGAGCGCACCTCAATAGAAGCCGTGCCGACTTTTTTTTTTTTTTTACAGGAAACATACATATATCAGCCTCAACGGGCTATAAGCCACTGATACATACTGAACTGTCTCCCACCCAACCTGTAGGGGGAGCTCTACATATTTCCCCTAGAATAGGGACGAAGAAGAATGCTATCTCCCGTCAGCTTGTTGCACGCAGCAGTAAGAGCTTCTACTGAAAGATGGGGCTTAGTCAGCTCTTTATTTCAGCTCTGCAGGAGTTGAACCTTGTCTCTTCATTGGTTCGGCAGCTTCAATGAGGCAAATAAATGTCAAAATGTGTGAACTTGCGACATATGTCTGTTATTGTGCTAAATGAAAATTATTCCCTTATTCTTTTATTTCTAACTTATATTTCCCACCTCTGGCGGTTAGGAAAAATCAACAGAAAAGTCACATAGTTCAAAGCGTGGGAAATAGCAGCAGCTTATAGTCTGGTAAATATGTTATTAGTGGTTTGAGCACAATGGGGCACAGTTAAGCTTTGAAAACCTGAAAAGTCATCAGAAATGAAGTTCTAGTAATTTTTTATGTATCTTCAGGCCAGACACTACTTCAGGTAGAACTTAAAAGTGAACTCCAATGATCTTGGATTTGTGGAGACATTTGCACAACTAATCAAACAAGGAGCGCACAATAAAATCATATCTAAACTGTATGAATACACTCTGCAGGCTAAAGGAGATAATACCTTGTAAAGGAGGGTAATTTGACAATCGACGTGCAAAGCTTGAAACAAATGGGCGACTAGATGGTGTGGATTTAGTTGGAAAAAAGTCATTTGTTTTAGAAAAGGTTAATGATTCTAGTTGGAGATGTGGGAGCATTGGGGCCAATTACAAGTTATCCACCAGTATTTGTCCTGCATCAATGAGCGCATTCAGAATGTTTTTTATCTTACTTTTCCTTTGGACTTTGCAATATATTTGGGAAATACACAGGTGGACAATTTCAGCCATAAAGACAAGAAACTTTTGTTTGCAGCTAATAAAGAAACGTTATGAGCTGTGAGAAAAAAGTAAAGTAGGTGGCTTAAACCAGAACCTCTTACAATGGATGATTAGATAAATGTGGTGCAAGAAATTTACATGATGGAGAAGCTGTCTTATTCTCTCAAACCATTTTTACAGACTGTGTTCTAAGTCCATAGATTATGTTAAACCTGTAAATTCCCTTTTTCTGTAATCTTTTCTGCTTCATTTCATCATTAATGCTCCAGTGGTTATATTTTTGTACCAAAAGGAAGAAATAGTTCCCCCCACCACCACTGCAACCCTGTTCTGTGGGTTATCGCTTAGTTCTGTTTGTCAAATCGATCAAAATCATTTTGCAAAGATGATTTGGGGTAAAATGTTGCAAGTTTTGTATTTTCAATAAAAAAGTAAGTATATATAAAAAAGAAAAAGCTAAAAACCAAAAATTTTAAAATTTTAACATTTCAACCTCGGAAACATTTCTAACATTGAAAATTCAAATACTAAAGCTTTCCAGTATTGAAAAGTTAAACACTTGAGAATTGAAATGCTAGAACATTAAAACAAACTCGAGTATTGAAAATTCAAACATTAAAAGATTCAAAACATTAAAGAGTAAAAAAAACTTAAAGTAAAAAAATTTACACATTGCAAACATATCTACTGAGAAACTACACTCTTATGATGATATACTTTTATACTTTTTTTTGCTGCAACTTATTTTTCCCCAAATAGATGATTGTTAGTGCAGACTTCCTTTGATCATGATGTCTCTACAAGCTTGCTCTGTTTAGGCATAGAGGGCGAGACAAGACTGAAGACTCCTTTAGGGTCCTTTCATTCTTCCATACTCATCATCTTCCACCTACCTACATTTTGCTTTGTTTTTTTTGTTTTTTCAGTAACAATGGTTAAGATGTTTAAATGCTCTGTTTTACAATTCCATATCTCTTTTTGATGTCGGTAATTTATGCCTATAAAGTCGCTATGATCACACCAGCTACACAGTGAAGCACGGTGGTGGCCGTCATGCTGTGGAGATTCTCCTACAAGACACAGCTAATAGTATTCACTCGCCCATCCAAATGATTGGAAGTAGATCACAATCACTTCTCTCGCCGCAGGTGGAAGAAATCAATTTTCTTGGTGTAGAGGATTTTGATTAACCTTCGTCTTTTTTTGGCCTCAACCCAAAATATTACTTTAGGGATGAATTATAGCTGAGGTTGTGAGCTAAATCATCCAAAACATCCGTGTCTTACCTTAGAAGAATGATCAGAAATATACCTAAACCTTGAAGACAGCCTTTCCAGAAGATTCAGAGCCATTTTGGTATCATCATACACTGCAAAAACAATCTAGAAATAGGTAAAAAAAAAAATCTTAAATTAATTGTACTTACCCTTAATTTCAGTAGGTAAATAAGATGATTTGCCAATAGAATGAGTATTTTTACCACTAAAATGAGCTAATTAGATAATATGCACTTGAAATAAGACAAAGCAATTGGTTTTTTTCTTATTTTAAATGTAAATTGTCTCGTTCCATTGGTATAGTGTCTCTCTTACCTCCTCAACTCAAGAAAAAATGCACTTAATATAAGCAAAAATGACTTATTTAGATTTCTATTTTTTGCAGTGTACTAATCCCTGCAAATTAAAAACATGATGTCCGTTTTATTTGTGTGGGAGGTGAGCAAACAGCTTTTGGCAATGCAGTGAATGAGAGAATTGAATGTAACTAAAACTAAGGAATTCTGTGTTTTTTTTGTGAATCAGGCTATTTTTACAGAACTCATCCAAATGATGCCTAGATGTGACCTGATACAGAGAACCGTTTTTAATTAGCTATTGTTCAGAACTGAAAAAAATAAAATAAAAAAAACAGAGAATATACCATTTAATCAAAGTAGAAAATGTCATACATCAGTTTAAGCAATAATATTTTCCCAAAGGTCAGGGCCCTTTTTTCTTTTTTTTTTTTTTTGCTGCCCCAAACAGTAAGACAGACAATAGGAGGCCTGGAAATACCAAGGCTGTTTTTCACTGCATCATTTTTTCTCAATCTTCTATTAAATTAAAACAATAACAGATCAACTGCATCATAATGTCCATCCGTTTTCTGTCACGCTTATCCATGCCGGGGTCTCAAGGGGTGCTGGTGCGTCTCCAGCTGTCAATGAGCAAGAGGTGGGGTCCACTCTGGACAGGTCGCCAGTCCATCGCAGGGCAACAAAGAGACATTCACGCACACATTCAGGCCTAGGAGAATGTAGAGAAGCCAATTAAGCCCGACAGGCCCGGTAGAGGGCCCAACTGACACCTGCTCATGTTTATCTATTTCTAGAAATGGCCAAAACACAGTCACATGGTGTTTTATCCACACACCTTTCAAATTTGTTTTGTAAAATTTCTAAAACATGTTTCAAAATAATTTTTTCACAAATACTTTGTCAAAAAGATGCATTTTTGCACTTTTGGCACTGTGCCAAAATCACATCTCCGCCTCGCACACTGCCCACTAAAACCTTTGAGAAACAAATATGCTTCAACTTATTCATTATTTGCTTAAGTTTTAGTCAAGTTGCAGTTTTATAACGTCTGAGGGTTCATCCAGAGTTTCATATTGAGTTTCATGATGTTTTGCAGTCACCTATAAATCAGACATGGTGACGTTTAAAATGGTTTATTCTACCTGAAAAATTTTCCTCAATGCCTTTCTGACATGTAAACAATTGTATTTCCTATTTATAGTTTAGGAGCTGCACTTGCTTTAATTTACATAAATAATTTCCGGCGGAATTTGCTCCTAAGACATTCAGGGCTTAACCCAGGGGTGGGCAATCCAGTTCCTGAGGGCCGGTATCCTGCAACTTTTAGATTCATCCTTGGTCCAACACACCTGAATCACCTCCTCAGTATGCAGTCAGTTCCTCCAGAGTCCTCTCAATCATCTAATTACAGGATTCAGGTGTGCTGAACCAAAGGCACATCTAAAAGTTGCAGGATACCAACTCTCGGGAACTGCCCACCTCTGGCTTAACCTAACAGTCATGTTTTTGGACTGTCAGAGGAAGCTGGCGTACGCAGAGAGAACCCAAGTATGCACAGGGAGAACATGCAAACTCCAAGCAGAAGTCCGACCCAGAACCTTCTTGCTGCAAGGCAGCAGTGCTACCCACCGCTCCACTGTTCATCCTGCATACTAATGTGTTGCTAGTAAATGTGAAGAGCTCCACTTTTCACAAAAAACTAAGAATAGGATATCAGGAAAGTAAATATTTGCAATTATAAAAGCCCTTGGAACTTCTTTACCCACTTATTCAGTTAGCAGGTCAACATATTCATAGAAAGGGGCAAAGGACCTCCTCAGAACTACTTAACTAAAGATAATGCTTCATTATCTGCCGCTTGGCTTCCTGTTGAATTAAGCTGCTCTTACTGCCCAGTTGAGTTCGCTCTGAAAGTCAGTCAGAGAAACACCTCCAGACTCCAGTCAGCAGAGATTCTTCTTATTAGAGATAATGAGTTCATGTCTGTGCGCTCCGCTGGTAGAAATGCTGCTAGCACACACTCATTTTCTGGGTTTTGACACGGTCCTACGCTTGGAGAAAAGCAGCCATTTTGCTCCAGTGTCAGACACTGTCTCACCCTGCCTTTCACCCCCCTTCATTAGCCCCTCCCTAACCCCTATTCTGTCCTCATCCTCCCTCTATCTCTCATTTATGACTTTACTGTCATTTTCTATCACTCTATCTCTACACTCTCTCCCTCTTTCATATAAATCTGTAACCGTTCCTTCTCCCCTTCCCCACCCATCTCCCCTGATTCTCATTATATCCACTCTCATACTCCTTGTTAGCCACCTTCTCCTGCTCCACATGAGCTCCTTGCTCTCGTATCCGGGGCCCGGCCTACCGCCTATCCCTCTATCCTCCTCTCATTTATCACCTCTCTGTCCTGGAATGGCTGGAATGGCCTCTTCACCTGGTAAACAAGTGAGAGAAAATAGAGGCTGTTGGAATCAATGAAGAGGTTGAGCTCAGAGGAAAGGAAAAAAAACGGACCACTTTTCACTCCTGATATGCGCATTCCACTCTTTTATCAGCTTAGACAGCTGCAGCATTCCTTGGTTGAGTTTTCTAAGATGCTAAAAGTGATGTTTGCAATGAATCCTGACGCTTAAAAATATCAGCTTTTTCAGAGTAAATGAGCAGATTTTTTATCTGATGCAAGCAATTCTGGAGGAGATGACAGAAGTAGGGCACTGTGGCTGCCTTTGTAAAAAAAAAAAAAAAGGGGATTTAAAACAACAAGAGGAAGAGATAAATCAGTCAGAGGGGAGCTGGATCTCATGCTTTATCCAAAGCAAAGTGTCCACAGGTCTGAGGTGGAGTGAGAGGTAGCCTGGAAGAAGCTGTGAGGATTTAAGGCCGTCGTTGTTGCTCTGTCTGCTCAGGTGGAGCAGATGAAAGCCAGGGGAAAGACTCTACTCAGCAAATCTGGAGATATTTTTAAACCGCCCACCTTTTTTTTTTTCTTTGCTGCCCTGCTTTCAACATGCAATCAATGTGAAGTGGAGAACTGAAGCAAAGCCAGATTTTTCACTGAGATAATGGGAATAACAAAATGAGCAAATTGGGCAACATATAAATCCTGGATTTTATTTAGATGCATTAAAGTCAGTGGGGCTAAATGCATAAAAATGCTGTTTGGAAAATCCTCCAACCTTTACTTTGCACTGTACAAATAACCTCCTACTCTGAAAATATTTCAAAATATGTGGTTAGAAAGCAAAACAAGGTAAAGGGGTATGAATATTTTTTCCTAGGCTCTGCATACTTGCTATATAACCAATCTGGACTCTAATCTAATAATTTAATTCCTCTGGCCTTCTTAGATTTGTATTCAAGTCTTTAAAAATGCCTCCGACATTAAAAGTAGCTTGATGTTAATACATCTAAACTAGATTCATCGATATACCAATTTATTGATTTATCAATTAATCTAAAAAAGATACTTTATTTGATTACCATTTATAAAAAAAACAAAAAAAAACAACAACTAATATTTGGAATAAAGAAAAAAAAAAGCTTTCATTGAACATCTTAGTATATTTATCACACTGGAGTGCATCCATATGGCATTGTATCAGTGCGCAGACTGATTGCACGTCGCAGGACGCAGATAGACAACGCCATATGGACGCGCTACGCTTGGATTTCTAACACGATTTCAGGAATAAAACCTGTGGGATGGTGACAGAGAGATCGGACCTTAGGATAACCTGACTAATGCCTGCAGTGGAAACAGGGAATCAGGGAAAGAAATAGACCATTTCTCAGGAGGTTTGGACCCGCTGTGGTAGCCTGTGGCTAAGCAATCCTGTGCTGCATAGATGTGTTAATCTTGATGGCTGCTTGAGGAATAAGAAAGTGTGTTTAATTAGAGGCTTGAATAGGGAAAAACTCGAAGAATTGAGCTCTAGTGATGCAGATTTGTTTTGGAGTTAGGGGCGAAGTCAATGATTGAATATCTGCCAACATAATTTTACATTTCTCTGTTCTGACTGCTTAGTGGGTTTTCGTACCATGTTACAGTCCAGCTCATGGGCGATTCTAGATAGGGGCCAACGGGGGCCAGTGCCCCTGTAGTTCATGTTCTGGTCCCTGGTATGGCTCCTGTACTGAAGACATAATACTCAAAGAAATTCTACTGATGATATGCGCTGGAACAGACATGATTACTGATAGGTCCTTTGGATCTATTTCAGTTATTTCTTTACAAATTCTTTTTTACTAATTATTTAAAAACAATAAGGTGATAGCTTCAAAGGTATTGAGATAGGATCCCAGTTTTCATCTGCTAAAGTTTTTTTTTACATACAAATAAAAAATAATAATTTTTACAGCTAAATTTATCAGTTTTTCTTGAGTTCTAATTCAGATTTTATAGAAAACGGTCATTTTAACTTAAAATTAAGTCAAAAATATGTAAAATTCTTAACCTTTTCATAACATGAGGACCTCATCACTCGCCCCAAGATGGTTTTTAGACCTGTAACATATTCTCTGAGGTCTTGCCTTTATTTTAATACCAAAACCATTAAAATAAACTTCCTGAAATATATTCAATTCACTTTGAGCATGTTATTTTCAAGCATATTTCTCGAAAACAGGCCTAGTGTCCAAAAGGTTAAATAATGAAAGTATATTGAGAATAGATAAGACATAGAATTTTTATTAAACCTAATTGAATAGAAATTTGACTTAATGCAGCTCTCTTAATATATTTGAATCCTTTGCCCTTTTTTATTTCATGCTTTTCTGTGCCCCCATGAAAACATACTGGCCTCCTCCTGCCCCCGGGTATATTTGTTCTAGAACCGCCACTGGTCCAGCTTACAGGCAGTGAAATTAAAAACACTCGGAGCAGCTCCTGCTGCTCTACATCATCTCCACAGCCGATGTTCAGTCAGGTAGCAGGGATGGTCAGAACCCAAACCTGCCTCTTCTCTCCTTATCACGGCTCCAGTCACAGCGAATGGACGCAAAATCATAAGAAAAGTAATTTAGATGTTTGATTGTCCTTTCAGCTTCGTCTTCCATAAAACCAAATTTCTTAGGTGCTTCAAGGTATAGCTGGTTTTTATATATTCAGCTGCTAGCTGAAGCATTAACCAACTGCTTAGAATACTGCAACATAGCAGTACCCTTGCCATAAAATTTTAAATTATAAAACAATGCAAATTTTTTATGTTTATATTTTTCACATTTGTAATATAATTATGGATAATATTAATACAGAATGGCATTAATTAAGTTAGTTTGGTTAACCTATCATTTCCACTTTAATACATGCCGATGTGTTATTTATATTCAGATAACTTGATAAATATTTGTAATACTTAGACTGCAAATACAATCTAGAAATAAGTAAAAAATAATCCTAAATGAAATGTATCTAACCTTAATTTGAGTAGGTAAATAAGATGATTTCCCAATAGAATTAGTATTTTATTTATCTTAAAATAAGATTTTTAGATAATATACTTGAAATAAGACAATTAAATTGTTTTTTTCTTGTTTCAAATGTAAACTGTCTTGTTCTGTTGTTAAAGTGTCTCACTTGCCTCCCCAATTTAAGACAAAATGCACTAATATTAAGACAAAATGACTATTTTGTAGTGTATTACCTACAGCATAAACCTCCCCTGTTGTTTGGCAAAGATGAACTCAGTTTTATAAGGTGAATCTAAAGGGCCTTTTGGATCACCAAGTGTAATTGGCTTAGTATTTTGATGAATAGATAAAAAAAATACCATATTTCTTCTGGGTTAAGAAAATGAAAGTTGTGTAAAAGTGACCTTCACATAAAAAAAGCATCTAAAAAAGTCTAAATTTGATTTTGAACGTGTTCAGGATGATCTAATTGGTCAATGAAGTCTGACTCTCATCGCCTTTATTTAGGTTAAATTTGATCTTAGACTAATACACCACTAAGTCTAGATTGGCCAATATATAAAGCACTATAGAAAACATTGCCTTGGATGTAAAGTGATTGCAGGCAGCTGAAGAGCTTATTAATGTGCTGACAATAACTTTTCATTGTGTTTCTTGATCTCTCTCAGGAAACTCGGTCTGAACATCAACACTGAGTGACCTTTCTAGGTGCCATAATCAATCTGACATAGAGGGTGATAAAAGCACAAATGTGCCTAGTGACTGTAATACTATTGAGCCTACAGCGGTACTCTTCCTGTATCGGTCAAATGCAAGCACACAAACACACGCTTGAAACACTCCCTCATCCACCAACTCCATTCCCTTTGCTGGCTCCCGTCCAAAGGGACCCATTTGAGGAGGCAGCAGAAGGCAGGTCTGGCTCAGACAGCTCAGTCACTGTCAATCCTAAGCTTCAGGAGGTGTCTGAACAGCTGCTCAAGGTGAGCAGGCAGTCAGACGTGCAGATATGGAGCTCAACACTAAAGACACCAAAAGAGGGAAAAGGAGGGACAAATCTACACTCAGAAAAAGGGATTAGTGTGGAATTTCTACTGCAATAGATGCATAGCATCAAAGATCATTGCTCCCAGCGGGAAAGTCACTGTAGGAAGTTAGAATGTTAAAATGCCTTGTGTAATGCCAAGGTGCCGTCATTAGAGCAAATGGGAAAAAATCGCTGACAGGAATCATTTGGGGAAATGGAAATTAGCGCGATAAAGGATCCGATCGGTCTCTCTGCTATGCTAATTGTATTCGACTATATTGTAAATCATTGCACTGCTTTGTGTCCATTAACGCACTGCTGCAGGAGACGCATTCTCTATTGAATCTTTTCTAAAAATGTGTGTATTGATATATGAAACCCTCAGTATGGCTACAATAAGGTTTCACTAATCTTAAGTTGTTGTACCATTAGTCCAAAAATACACCTTAAAACTTAATTACTCCCTTTAGTAAAACATCTGTTTACCTATTCTTTTTTTTATTTTTTTACCAGCTGAGGCCTACAAGACGGCTTAATTCCCCCCACCCTGCAGGTATGGCTGCAATATACATGACTGAATAAGTATCAAGAACCTTGGATAATCCAATTAAGGCCCCACATAGTAAAGAATGAGGCCTTTTACGTACAGCATATATTTGTACTTTACTTTTAAGCAAATAACCAAGAAGCATGGATTTATAGCAGAATAACAGAGTCTGTGTTTTATGTAAAACCACAACATCAGTGTTGACATTTTGATGTTCATGGGATAAAACCTGTTCATGAGGGCTAGCATGACTCTGCTATCGTTCACACCCCAAGGTAGACTCATGAATATATATTCTATTTCTATGAAAGTATAAATGTCTAATTATGTATTGACACAAAAGAAATAAAATATTTTCAATGCACTGATGATGTTTGTCTTTTTTGGCTTATGCCTGCATCTTTGTTGACTTTCTATCGTTTGCTCAGAATAGAAAGACTTCTACTTCTGTTTGATAAAGTGCAAATCATTAAATATGGGCCGGCAAAAATATAAATGAGATAACCATTTGGAGGAAAGAAAGAAAAGGTAAGCTTTCCTTTTGATCTTTTTCAAAAAATCTCTTTGACCATCGTGTTTATAGGTTGACCCCCTAGTCACCTGAATCACTTCTTTCAAATGAACAATAAGTAAGAAATTAACCAAAACCAGGCATTTAGCTGGGAATATTTCATAGGGTTTACATTTTGATTCTCTGAAACACTATGGCCGTTTCTCAATTCTTGAACGCGAATATGGAGTCGTCTTCTCACCAAGTATGGCTTAAAAAGAACACAGGAAAGCATGGACTCGGCGAGAACGGAGCACGCAGCATCAATTTGGGTCAACTGGAACAGAAGCGTACTTGTGATGTCACCACACACTCGGCTCGTCTGGAGCTGCTTTTCTCCTCCCGTTATAAATAGTCTTTAAAGCTACAGTGTGTAATAATTACAGGGATATACAGTCAGAAAT
>NW_015150891.1:590549-600319 GCF_000732505.1 Cyprinodon variegatus
GGTTAATTCAAACAATAAGAACGTGTAATTCTCCCTTCACTCCACGATTTGAGCAGCAAAAAAGCTTCTGCTGCTTCATTTTTGACTCTTGTACATATTAAGGTCAGATGTGCCTCAAGAGTATCTTTGATGCTCCTGCTTAAAAGTATAAATATTTATTTTTATGCTTGACCGTCCACCTCCAAGCATCGTTTCTACAGTCAGTTCATCAAGATTACTATCCTGCTTTAAAATATTATTTCTCTGTAGGAGCCTCTCAGACCCCCACATACCGGCGGTGCGCTGTCTCTGGGAATCCCAGCAGCAGCTGCCTCAGGCCTGGTCTCCTCTTGAGGGTTTTCCCCTAATGTTGGTGGTGACTGGAAGTAGATGTTAACTTTTTTTTAGGTATGTGGTACAAACTGTAGGCACCAATATAATAAAAGCGAACTTATTTTCCCCCACATTTAAAGTAAATTTTATTTAGTTAAAATGTTAATTAACTTTTTAAGTTAATTTAGGCATTAATAAACTTTTTCAGGGGAGTGATCATAGCACTCTTCATCAGCAGCGCTGTGTCTGTCTCCCTGCCAGCTCCCAGATCAGCTTCTCTGATTGGTTGGGCAGCAAAAGTTCACTTTTTACAACTCCAGCATCTACTGCTTGTGAAACATTTCAGCAAAGTTGCTGGGGGAAAATTAGGGTGAACCAAAGCAATACATCGCAAGAAAGGGGTGTACAATGTACGCCTGTATGCATTGCTAGGTAAAAGCCTGACCAAAACCATTTCCATTTGTCAACCTGGTGAAAATAATAATTTCTATCAGCAATATCTTAGTTAGGTTTTCTCCATTCAAAACTAGAGGTAAGGTGCATTGTGCAGTCTGTGTTTAATCTCTGGTTCCAGAGCCAATCTTATGAGAATTTTAGGGCTGCCAAAACAGAGCGCAGCATTCAGTTTTTTATTGTGACAAAAGAGTGGCAGCCTGCAAACATGGAAGACAAGAAGAGAAGCGGATGAGAGAGTCTCCACTCCTAAGAAGTGTCAGTATCCTCAGAAGAATTTGCACAACTAAATGTGGCTAAATCTAGAATTTAGCTATGCTGTCATTTCTCTTAACCTACACACCTACACTTCTTTTTTGTGGCTTTTTTAGCTAAAATGGGGCCAGTTGTGGGTATGTTTCAACCCCCCTGGCAGACCTAAATTCCCACGTCTGTTGAAAACTGCCCCAATAGTTACGTATCCCGAGTGACTCTGACTCTAATATGGCCCCTTTTGCTACACTATACAAAAGTTTGAGTTACTTGCTCTTGTGTGGAGTCTGTGATTGGGGTTTGAGAGGCACTTTTCACTGGTCCTTTATGATCCAGCTTTAAAAAAAGACATTCTCCCCATAATGCATGAGGGGCAGCAGTGGAGATTCATCAACACAGTAGCCAGATGAACAAGAGCCGTTAAGGCGTCAGACCTAAATGCATGCCCAGAGATCTGATTTACTCTCCCATGAACTTACTAAATGGAGCTTATAAAGGAAACCCTGGTAAATAGAGAGAAAGCTCATTTTATATCAAATGTTACAATCAAATATTTTATTTTTATTGCTAGTCTTTTGTGTTTGAAATCCTCATTTCTGTATTAACTGTGATTTTATTTAATTAACTGTGTATGAATGCATTTGCAGGGCATCTGTACCCCTTAACCATCATAAGATATAATAATTATGTAAAATTCTCATGATAAAAGAATAAATAGCTAGAAATACTATTTTAGAACATCTCAACATATCAATGCACATTAATTTTATTCAATTTTTTTTTAAACAGGCATGACTCTGATAAATAATGTTTTTCAACTTATTTAACAAAAACAAAATAACTTTGAATTTAAATTAAATAAGGGTCAAACTGTTTCAGGCAACATACTTGAGAAGACTGTACTTAAACTATACCTATGTTTATGAAAGTAAATGATAACATTCTCACATGCAATTTTTTTTTTTTAAACAGTAGAAAAGTAATGCATTATGTACTGGAAAAGAAAGGCCCCCAATTTGAAGTAAAAATTGAAGGACAAAACCATTAAAATTAGATTAGATTCATTAGATTAGATTAGAGTTGCTTGTAAGCAATTTTAATAGAGTCTTTGTAAATTGATTACACATTTAAACACATTACAACTACTCTAAATTAGCTTGAAAGCTAATTAAACCTCATTCCAAACTCTTAAAATTTAACTTTGATTCTCAAACATAAAGCCCATGATATCTCATATTTCCATGGATTATAATTTTCAACCATTTTCATTTATTTTTCTATGTGTACATAGAAGCTTAATTTAATCAAAGAAAGTAGCTGCAGGAATAGTGGAAGAATAAAGTCCATGAATCCATGTCCAGTTTTTTAATGCTAATGGGTGATGAGGTGTAATGTAGATAACAAAACCAAAGAGGCTTACGGTTGTCTCTCCGTTGCATTGAATAAGCTGTGTGTCGCATAATGTGCTGCAATTCAGGGGCCAAATGTCCTATGCAGTCCAACAGATGTGACACCAATAGTCTGCATGTGCAGCCCTGACAGCTTTGATACTGGAATTATCGGTTGTTTCAGTAGTAGAAGTCTTGGTTGACACTGTGCGTGTTTGTCGTATAAAATATGCGTGGTGATCTTGCAGTTAACTGCTGGGTAGTAAACAGAATCAGCAGTGCATTGGTGTGAATGCGGCCTGTTTGCATTTCTGCCTGGCTTGACTGGTGCCTGCAGATACCTGCAGTGCTGGTTCAAATCAAATCAAATCAAATTTATTTGTATAGCCCTTTACAATAGCCAAATGGTACCCAAAGTGCTTTACAACAAAACCATAAAAACAATACTATAACACATATAAAACATACAAGATACAATTAAAAGTGCTGTAGTGGTGCAGTGCTGCAGGGCATTAAAAGCCTTCCAGAGGTGCATAGAAAGGAGCACACAGAAATATGACATCTAAGAGACTGTATTATAGTCAGAATTAAAAGCTAATTCAAAAAAGTGTGTTTTAAGCTTTTTTTTTTTTTTTAAAAAGGCTGAGGTCAGTAGTGGTGCGGATGTCGCCCCACTGTTTGAGTCTTGACCTAGGGACCTCTAGCAGAAGCTGACCCGAGGAGCGTAAAGCTCTGCCACAATTGCGGAAAGTAAAAATTTCAGACAAGTAAGAGGGGGCAAAGCCATGAATGGCGTTAAAAGCAAACAGCAGAAGTTTAAAATCGATTCTAAAACGGACTGGAAGCCAGTGGAGTGACAGCACAGGAGTAATGTGTTCACCTCTGGATGTGTTTGTTAAAAATCGGGCAGCAGCGTTCTGCATAAGTTGGAGACGAGAAATTGTTGACTGACTGGTTGCATCACGTATGAGTCTCATTTCCTCATCCTGCCTCTAGGTCCTTTAAGTTTCACTTGTTTAGTCAACCTTTTTAACTGAAATATGCTTTGTTTTTCTTTGTTCTGTTTTGCCAATATAGCTTTGGGAATAGTTGTCTCAGAGCTAGATGATTGCCCAACAGATTTGCTTTCATAAGCAGAACATAATGACTGTTGCCATAAGGTTCTGCTTGGTTCTTGTAACTGAAATGGGAATGACTTGAAGCTGAAAATTGAACGTTTTTGTAACCATATTCTTAGTAGTTTGAATGAAGGTTGTTAATTTATTCCATATGTGTGCAGAGTTAACTGGCCACGATTTTAGCTTGATTCACGCTTTCATTTGTCATCATACACTGAAAAAAATAAATAAAATTTGGCATTAACGTAATCATATTTAGTTACTTTAACACAACTGTTTCATGTTAGCAGGCTTGGACATAAAACAATTGTCTTAAAGTAACTAAATATGATTAAGTAAATGCCAAAAGCAGTTGCATTTTTTTTTGCGGACTTCATTGTTTTTTTTTTTATTAATAACATAGCTTACAGGTGCATTTAATTGCAAAAATAATAAAAAAAATAAAATAAAAATAATGAGAGGTCTTACCAAAATACAATTAATCAGTTCACATATCTGAGGTAAAGGTAATGAGAATTTATTTAACAAAGTCATATCTCTGAATTAAATATTTTCCACATTGAATATTCCTCATCTAATATGGTTTTCTATTTGGTCAAAATGTATTATGTGCATCAATTTGGAAGCTGGATTCTCTGAAAGACTCGCTGTGACCCCATATACCAGATCGCCTCAAGAGTTTGGCAGTAACAGCTGTTGTCTGCCTGAATGCTAATGAAGGCTGCGGGTGGTCAACGCTGGCCTGCAGCATATGGGGTGTGACAAGGTTAGATTGCAATGAATGTGTGAAACTCAAGGCTGGTTTATGAGTCTGCATCTGCAGGCACCGTGCATCAATATAACATTCCCCTAATAACACACCCGGTCTCAGATAAACAGACACACACATAATTACACAGCGACAGACTCACTCTGAGCCATTCCAAAGCATCCTCTGGAACCAAACACATAAATTAGACTGGAGCTCTAGAGAGCCGACGACAGCAGGTGTTGAAAAAGCCAGACCCCAATCCGCACAAAAGCTAATGGTGCAGTGTCAAAGGAAGGGCTGACGTAGGTTTTCTAATGACTGAAGTAAACATAACGACAGATGATGAAAGAAGTCTGATAAAGCCTAATGATGCTTATACTTTTGTTGTTGCTCTCTACTTTGATGGCAGAGGCAGTGTCTGTCGTATGTGACGCACATGTCGGAAAAATGACGCCGTTAGCATGAAGATGCACACTCTGCCTAGAAAAGAATGGATGAACTGTGCACAGGTAGAGCTGCAATAAGAGATCAATATGGCAGGCCGCCTACCAAATTAATTAGGTATGTTTTAGTAGCTTTACAATAAAACCATAGCTGAAAAAACTCGCTTTTTAACGACTTATTTCCAGCATTCCTAATAAAGGAATATATATTCACCACACCTTGGATTTATTTAACTGTGCCAGTTAGCTCCTACACACACAATATTGTTTTTTTTTTTATCTTTGCAGATGGTAATTATGTTTTAAAAACGAAAGGTTGATTGTAAAATCTAATGTGCATTACTTATAAGATGCTCCAATGGATTTGCTCTTTTATTGAATAAAATGTTTATCCTTTCCAGTCTGCAGCACACATTTACAGCTAGGGTTGGAATGTTTTATATTATTTTCGTTCACTTAAAATTTTAGAAATCCTCCTTACAGAGATATTTTCTCTCAAAGTTGAATTTAGCACATAATAACACCCTGAACAGCAACCTCTACAGCTCAGTGTTTATTAACACATGGTTTCTTGCTGACATGAACCAAAAAAGCTGCTGTATGAATAAGCAGAGTACTGAACTAGGGCACTCAGGACCCTGGGATACACTCGGCTTACACGGGTGCTGCTGTTTTCCCTTATTATTTTTATTTTTTTGGAGTTATAAACTTTGCAGCTGCCTGGAGCCTGGATTTTAACAAGCTGACATAAAAGTGACATCAAACTGGTAATGGGATTCCTCAAACACAAAGTGAATAGATATTCCTTTTATCTTACAGAATATTTGATGCCCACTCCCTTACCGCCTCTGAGGAGACGGGACGTGCCTGTTTGGAGCAGGTTCTCTGCTTTCTTTTCTATTTATTCTGTAAGAAAACACACGTCTTTTTCTTCTTTATTCCTTTTGTGCAATAGCCTTAGAAATTACAGTAAAATTCAATCCCTTAGAAAGTATGCCAGAAATATAGACAGGCACATTTTGCATGCTATTCTCTTTTCAAAAATGAATATAAACGAAAATATAACTTTAGAAGAATAATACATAACAGCAAAACCTCAATTCCCTCAAAATACCATGCCCTTCTTTGAAGAAATTCACCATATTGGCTGAAAGCTGCAAACACAGTAAACTGAAAAATGTCTTACTTGCTGGTTGACTCCCCCTAGTGGTGTGATGATTTTCTGTTTTGTGAAGTGATTTAGCAAGTTTTTTAACTTCCCGTTGTTTAAGCTACTTGCAGCAAATTTTATAATGGTTCCTTTTTCAGTTGTATAACTGAATACTATATTCAGTTATGCAACTGATATGCTGGAATGCTGTATTCTATTTAAATCAGTTTATTTATATAGTGCCAATTCACAACACATGTCATTTCAAGAAACTTTACAGACAATTCAACCAGATCATACAGTCAGATTTGTTCAAAGTTTTCTTTAAGGAAGTCCAGCTAATTTAATTGACTCAATGACTCAAATGCAATCCCTCACACTAAGCCTGCTTGTAGTGACAGTGGAAAGGAAAAACTCCCTTTAACAGGAAGAAACCTCCAGCAGAACCAGGCTCAGTGTGAGCAGCCATCTGCCGAAGCCGACTGGGGTTCAAGGAGACAGAAGCAGAGAAACAAAAAGCAGCTGTAAAAGGCGGCCCCGTCCAGGAAACACACAGCCAGGCAGACGAGCTCAGAGCCAGCTCCCATGTCAGAGGATGAAAGAGAGCACGTGCAGTTAGTCAAAGTCAGAGAAACAGGACTACACTGAAAAACAGGCCAAGCTTCAACATCAATAAACAAAGGTGTTGATGGCAGCAGAACAGCATGATATTGCTCTCCAGGATGGTATTACAGTGAAACAGGAATAGTACAGATAAAGCTACTATGATGGGGAAAGCAGAGAGAATATAACGTTAGGGGTTGAACTAAAAAATAATGTAGAGTAAAATAAAGCAGAATTACGAAAAGTGTTCCCTATGTCCTCCAGCAGTTTAAGCCTATAGCAGAATAATTATAGAGATAACTCAGTTCAACCTGAGCCACTCTAACTATGAGCTTTATGCTAATGTTTTTATTTTTCTTAATCCACAACCCTCCCCTGGCCTGACCAGTGTGGGTGAACCTTTACATCTAGTAGCACTGCTGGCATGCCAGATTTTTCCAATTTTTAAGAATTGATTGAATTCCTTTATGCTCTAACCTATACTTATTTATTCTAAGAAAAACTATTTTCTTTGGTCTGCAGGATTATGTTTGTTCATCAAATATTAAGTGGGATTAAATGGCACAATGAAGACTCTAATTTTGACTGTAAAGCGGATTTGGACTGAAGTTTGTCAGGATTTTATTTAGTATCTGAGGAAAAAAAGGGGGCTAAATTTATACTGATGTCATTTTGCAGACTTTGTAAACCGTTTATTTTTTTTTATTCAATGCATATTCTGCTGCTCACATTTATTTCCTGGTACTTAAACACCCTTCCTCGTTACTTTAACGTTTATAGTCCACCTACTGTTTCTCTCTAAGTGGATGGAGAGACATTTCCTGTTTCTGCCTGTGCTGGCTTTCATTAAACTTACAGAGAGTGGAGACAGAGAGTTGGAGCTCCCTTTGAGGAAAGACTGTTAAATAATGCAAATGGTTAAGTAAGCTTGTCGGGATGAACAGTAAAAAAAAAGCCCCTGGCTCACTGAGCAAAAGCCTGTTAGAGGGGAGGCCGCGTGACTTTCAGCCCTTCAGAGTGCTGCCTTCACTCACAGGGCGACTACAAAACAAGTCAAGGAAGTGTTGAAACATGCTGTGGGGAGGCCACCAGAGCCAGGACCTGGTGTCCTGTGCGTCTGCTTTCTGCTGGTTTATAGATCTGCCTGCCACCACACATCCTCTGCACATCACAGCGTGCTCTCTGAGAGCTAATAAAGTTGTGTTTATAGACCTATACTGATCATTTTAAGGAGAAGAGGTCAGAGCAGTAGGAGGATGACCTTAAAACAGAGGGGGGTGAGTGGAAGAATCTGAACATCTAAAGAGTTGCTGCTTATAAATTAAGTAACATCCCAATGCTGTGCAATATTCCTTTCATTGTATAGCATAGGGCTGCCCTCTGCTGGTGATGCTATGTGGCTCACTATCAGCTGGTCAATTTTTCTACTAAAATGCTTTAACATACTTCAACAAATGTCTTTTTTTATGATTCATACCAGGGGCGGTTCTAGGACCAGAGGTTTAGGGGCGCTAAGCACCCAGAGAGCTGTCTGGTCAGATAAGAAGATAATATCACTGTTTTCTACAGATTTTTAAAACCTGTTCAGTGCGTTTTGCTAATAACTGATTCCATCATTCACTAATGCATCGTATCTGAGACGTGTGCCAAAACCATAACAAGCAAGCAAAAATAAAAAAAAATCTATATTAATCAATCAATTTTATTTCTCTGCAAGGCTGCTCGATTAAAAAAGGAAATTATGTAGAGAGAGTCACTCAAGTTTCAATGCATTGGTCAAAAATATAGGTTAAAATATGCCTTAAGCCACAAGATGAAAATAGAAATTTTCAAATTATACATAGATTTATTTCAGTTAGAAAAAAAGAGGATCAGAAGTACACTTTAAAGGCACTCATTATTAACTGGATAACAGGATTTATGCTGCAATCGTTAGGGTTGTCTGATCCTCAAGTTAAGCTTTATACATAGAAAAAATCTCTAACTATACAATCTAACCAAATGCATACATCTTACGTACTTCTGAGTAAGATACTTATTTCCAGAAATGGTGAAAAACAGATTGACAAATGCTCTCATAAGGCTGATTGTGCAATAAGATCGCTCTACACCTATGCTTGCTCTGTAACAGGTGGGGAGACGTTACATTAATACAGGATTATTACTTTGGTGTGCAGATGCAGCAGCTGGAGCTTTGTTCAAAAAGAAAAGTAAAAAGTGCAAAAGCAGGGTGAAAAGGTTGCACAGAGCAGCTCCTGTTGTTGCCCCATTAGAAACATTTGAATCTTGCGTTGAATTAAAGGAAGAACAGCCTCCGCTCTTCGATTTCTTCGCGTTATCGTCCCTCTCTGCTGTGCAGCGGTTGGACATCAGAAACCAAAGTCCTTGCATGAGCTGAAACTGGTGAGACTGTTTCCATTAGTCCTCTCATCCGGTTCGTTGAGCCAGTCTTTGGTCATCACCCCAATGTCCAAGACCTGGGGGTTAGTACGCGATGCTGCGAGTCTGACACAAGACGAAATCATTAGGGGGGAAAGAGAAGAGATTCAAATAAATTAAAATGTCTTTAAAACTAGAAAACTTGGACTAGAAAACAAAAGAAAAACGCATAAATCAATCATCCAGAAATCAGAGTTAGACAAATGTCTGTAGATGGGCCTTGAACTGTCAACGGCAGGTCGAACATTAAGGAATAACATCTCCTATTTACACATACCCAGTTTGGATAAAATAAATAAATTGAATTTAATAGAAAGGCCTGAGCAGAGTCATAGCTAAAGTAAAACTATTGCTGAGTCCCTGTTACATTGTTAGTTACATGACAGTCTACGTATAGTTAACACCAACAACAATGCTAGCAGGTCTGTTCGTAACAATTGCTGTCACAGCACTGAATTAGTAATGCTACCTGATCTCATGGGAGGCAAAGCAGAGACTCTGTTGGTGCTGATAAGGATTCACTCACCTCCACTTGCTGAACTCATGATGGCAGCCTTATCAATATTTCGCATTAAATCTTCATCTTGGGGGAAATGAACATTAAGCATTTATGTCCTAGTCTGTTACTTGATGATAAAAGTAATCTAAAGTTAACATTAGACTAAATGAATGTTAATAAACAAGGTTGTCCTTCAAGCCTTCCCCACAAACATACGAAGAATGACTCCCTCTCTTTACACCACAAATAGATTATTTAACTCAAACAAGGTTTTTTTTTTTCTTTTTAATTTGAGGTGAAAAAGCTGCTTTACAAACACTGCAACATTTGGATATTTTTTAGATTGTGGAAACCTGACGTAC
>NW_015150891.1:600776-607868 GCF_000732505.1 Cyprinodon variegatus
GGGGTACGCGTACCCCCATTTGAGAATCACTGCTTTAATGGATTATTTTCAGCTGTATTCTCATGTAGATGTGATGGCTGGAAAAACAATTTAGAAATAAGTAAAAATTTCTTAGATTAAGTGTATATTTACCCTTAATTTGAGTAGGTTAATGAGATAGTTTGCTAATGTAATGAGTATTTTTACTCTTAAAATAAGATAATAATAGATAATTAGATAAAATGCACTTGAAATAAGACAATGCAGTTGTGTTTTCTTATTTTAAATGTAAATTGTCTTGTTCCGCTGGCAAAATGTCTCTTTTACCTCCGCAATCCAAGAACAAATGCACTTATTTTAAGAAAAATGACGATCTAGATTTCAATTTTTTTTCCAATGAGGACATAATCAGGTCTCAGGAATAAAGCTATCTGGCCTCCAGTTTCTTGTATTAAAAATAAACAGTTCTCTGGTCTTTTTTAAATATTCAGTAAAATCTTGACCAACCAAGCAGATGTTTGAGTTTAAAGCTACATTCTCAACTAAAAACAGCCAACATCCCTCCATTTCTTATTGTAGGTCAAAGTAGGTTGGTCAAGGTTCAACAGCAATGGCGGACGACGGAGGCAAAAATCTAGATTAAAAATTGTGATTTCTATGACCCAAAATAAACTTTGAGGATATTTTTAGGCTAGATCTTTATTCCTAAGACCTCAAATTATTTTAATAAAACCGGAGACCTGATTAGTTATTTACTGTGATGTCCTACAATGTCCACTGGATGTAGGATGTCCTTCTTTGGCTATCAGGAGTCTGGGACATTCAGACACACACACACACACATATATATATATATATATATATATATATATATATATATATATATATATATATATATATTGGACTACTGCCGCCCTTTTTCTGTAATTTAATCACAAGGAGAAATTAACTGGATTTTGTTTTATTTGCCTGCACAGAGCAGGAAAATTACTCTTTACTCTACATAGAAAATTCTGCAAAGAGACAGAAAATTAATTAAAATAATTCCACTGAACGTTTTAAAAACCAGCCTGAGAGCACTTGGAGTGCCTTCTTAAATAGTTTTTTTTTTTTTTTTATTGTTTCCTAGTTGTGTTTTTTATCTTTGTAATGCAAGTTTCACTGTCTAATGAATAAAATAGATTTACAGCAGGGGTCTTCAATGTTTTCTAGGCCAAGGACCCCCAAACTGATGGCTAGATGGAGCGGGGACCCCCTAACTATATATATATTGTATGAAATTGTGTTATAACAAAATGGTCCTCTAGTCACTCTATTACAGATGGAGTAATGTAATGAAAGTAATTTCTCCCTGGGATTATTAAGGTATTTCTGAAACCTTGATGGGACAGGTGTTGTGAATGAAATGGTGTCCAGCTTGAAAGAGCTCCTGTGTGTCGCTGAATGTGTGCATTGAAGACTGAAAGACATCTTCTGCCTCCATTTATCTGTTTACTGCAGTGTGTTGAATTCATTTTAATGTGAATTTAAAGACAATTCAATTAGTGGAAAAAATTGCAGAGGGGGAATATTAAAAAAAGGAAATATAAACAAAAAATTTTGTGACCCGCATGTTGTACCTCCGTGGACCCCCTAGGGGTCGGGGACCCCCTTTTGAAGACCTCCACCTTACAGGATGAGAAAGGCCCTCATGTTTCAGAACATTTCCTCTAAGTTAGACTAGAAATGCAACGATCCGACACCTGGATCGGATATTGGCTGCATTATCGACTAATTTATTGGTTATTTGATATTTGAATTATTCCTCTTGCTCCTTATTTGTTAACAAATGATATTAAGTAAATTGATATCTACGTTAATTTGATATCTTTTTTTTTTTACAATGTTTATGTTAAGGCTAATGCCTTTGCTCACATGACAAGGTATACGGTTCATTTGTTCAACAGTTGAATTGGATTAGTATCAGTAGATAAGCTCAGCACAGCTGTTGGTATTAGACGGGAATAAACTATGATTCTCTAATTTAGACACAGGATTTTTTAAAGGGTTTGGCATTGATTTAATTGTTTTATGAATTGTGTTTTTTTTTTCCCATCTCATCAACCAATCAGAATTAATGTTAGACGCAATTAGTTTCAGCTATGGGAATAAAACTAACCTGTTGTAAGATTTTTAGTTTTGTTTGCCCTGAAAGGCAAAGGTAAAATATTTAGATAAGAAAACCACAGACCTTCACATATGGCTGTTTTTATGGATAGTTAGAGGCCTGGTTTCCAAGAATCTATATACCAACTTCTAAATTTAATTTTTGCAAAGTATATCAAGAAACAGTGGATCTAAAAAAAAAAATTGTTGGCCATGCTATCTGGTTTTCATATCGACCTTGTATATTTATGAGCAATAGGGAAGGAATTACAGTGGTGATCGTGGATATTTCCAAGACATCTTGTCTGCTCTTTCTAAGGATCAAAACTGTGTTTCCCAAATAAGCTTAAACCTTGCTGCCTGTGAATGCTTGTTATAACTTCTTAATATAAAAATAGACATGGGTTGCACATGCAACAATTCAAATATGAATGCTTTAATGAATATATGCACTTATTAATGTATTTGCTTATATTTCAGTTGTAACAGCTAGATGAAAAATTACTGAAAATTAAGCTTAATTTTTTTTTCCTACAAATTGGAAACCAAGCCTCTGTCCAGGTGAATAACACAGTCTTTGTTTTTATTTTGCCCCTAGTGTCAAAATAAAGGATAAATAAAAAAACTTTAAAGTATTTTCCTTTTATTTTCTTTATTTCCACTTGCTTTTAGGGTAAGAAAAAAATACTCCCTTTTAAGGGCAGAGGAAAAACAACTTAGAATTGTTCTTATCAAGATTTTTCCTTTTTCACTTTGCCTTTTAGGGTAGAAAAACAATCAACAACAATATCATCCAATGAAATATTGCAATATTGGATTACACCCTTACTAGTTGCTACATGCAAGTATTTAAGGCTGTGGGATGCAAGAGAAGAGAAAGATTTGTTTCCATAGTTACCAAAGGATTTTGCGCACACAAAAACTGGACTTTGAAGTCAAACATCAATCAGGCAATTTAAATTCAGCACATGATTTATGGGTTAAAATGATGGAAATCATTGTTATTTTAACTGAATGAGACAAAAACATGAGGAACCCTGGGAGATGTTTGTTTTAGCAGCATTTTCACGTTCGGTTTAAATGGCATGTGGGAAAAATGAGGTTCTTCCTGATCAGCTTGTGTGTGAGAACAGGAAGTAGTTGAGTTTCCATCTCATTGGTCATTTCTTTCATCGCGCTATAAAGCCTTAAGGCAATAAAGATTGAACTTTAGTTTAAATGTCAAATTACATTCCCCACTGTGTTTTCAGCATCTAAACCCTGGTCATATGTTGTGCTGGAATGTGACTCGGATTTGATACAAACATCCATCTGAGGATAATAATGTTACAAAAACAACACATTTGGTTTACTGGGATTAAATGTGCGCTTTTAGAAAAGCCACTCAATCACAGGAAGTGTTTAACAATAAATAAAGGGGTGATGTAGTTCCTGAAGGCGGCTCACACATTGATCATAAAATAAGCAGTTTGTTACAACTGCAAAATTCAGAGTATGTTGTTAGGATTTATGATCAAAGGGAATTTTTTTTTTTTTTTAACCAAATAATCTGAAAAGTGTGGCCTGAATCAATGAAAACTTCTCTTTGAACCACCTTTAGCTGATTTCACATGTAAATCTTTTGGGAGATGCATCACTCAGCCCGTCAACTAGCTGATTATTTTTGTCTGTTCCTCTCCAAACATATCAACCCCAATCAGGTTGGTGAACATTTCAAATAAGAGTTTTCAGTTTTACTACAGTTTCTTAGATGGAGTTAGAGTTCACTGGAAAAAAAAAATCCAAATCTAAAAAGGTAATCTTTTCCTAGAATTTGTGCATTTTTTCTTAAATTGTGGAAGTAAGTGAGACACTTTGCAATGGAAGAACACAATTTACATTTAAAACAAGAAAAGAAACTATTGCTTTGTCTTATTTCAAGTGCATCTTATCTAATTATCTCATTTTAGGAGTAAAATACTAATTCCATTGGAAATGATCTTATTTACCTACTGAAATTAAGGGTAAATAAACTCAATATAAAATGTGTTTACTTATTTCTAGGTTTTTTTTTGCAGTGTGGGGGTTTCTAACACACCAGTGCTACTCAGAAGTTTTTAACCCCCTCAAACGAATGTGGGATCTTCAAGTACCACCATAATATCGGACAATGAACTATAGCAATATATGTGTATTTTGCAGCAGTAATTGTTTGTGAGACACAGATCTTTTTTCTTTATGTATCTGAAAACTGTTTATTAGGGCTTTACTTCCACAACTACACATATTTTATGTTTAATGACAGTACTGTACTTGTTCAAAAAACTAATCATTTTAACTGCTTTGTTGAAAATGACTTTAGTGAACAGAATAACAGGAATAAGGAAAAGTATATCTGAGTCATTAACAAGTGTAAGAACATGGCAGGAGGATTTTAATCAGAAGCTAATGAGGTGGATGTGAGTGACTGCATATTAACTGGCTCATAACAAAAGCCACAAAAGGAATTAATTGATTTATGCTTGAAAGTTTACATCCCCTTTCATTAAAGAACGTTATACATTTACCCTAGTAATTTAAAAACCACCAAGCTGAAATATCTTAAAAAAGGACCAAAAGATAATTTTGTAAAGAAAAATATTTATTCTGAATTTTTTTTTTTTTTTTTTTTATCATTTTACTTTATTGGCAGCTGATTTTTTTGGACGTGTATGTAAATTTTCAAGCACAACTGCATCGAAAAAATAAATGAAGAGAAATCACGGAAAATCAAAACACTAATATTTAAAAATATATATAAAATATATTATATAATATATATTTCTAATTAAATACAACTCTAGAGTTCTATAAAATGCATTGGGCTCTCTGCATACCACCAGGGGGCGCTAGTGTAATGATACTGGTATGTGCAGCACTGTTTGAGAAAGACTTATCTAGACTACATCCATTGTGACTTGCTGCCTGTTTAGTGACATCATAGCGCTGGGAGGTGAACCCCTGCCCCAGTTTTCATGCTTGAACATCCCTTAATAAGAATTATTTCACTATTGCTCCCTTTTAACCTGCAGCATGCTTGCAAAAGAAAAACTTTTTCTACTGTATGATGCTGCCACCACCTGTGGCTCTGGGGATTTGACAAGTTTTCACTTTTCTTTGCAGATTAAGATTTGCATCCAGGTCTCAAAATAGTTTTTTTTTTCCTCCTCTGATGATGAGGGGACTTTTTTTTCTTTTTAGGATCGTCACCTACATGCATGTTTAATGACAAAAGCGTTGTACTTGCTTTCATCAGCTGGTTTTTAAGCCGTAAACAGATTCTTCATCTGAACTGTGGATCTCTGTGGCTCCCCTAGAGACACCACAGACTTCCAGCAATTACCTACAGTTAAATAATATTGGAAACCAAACTGAAATTACACTTGGTAGATTTCATTAGTAGCGTAAGTATCAAAGCAGCTGCAGAGGAGGAAAGGAAGAAAAAAAAGGTTTCTGCTCTATAGTCTATAAACCTTTTATAAGGGTCAAACTTATATAAAAAAAGGTAAGTAAATTTACAGAGGCTTTAGCGAGGCTTTAGTGAGGACTTAGCAAGGCGTCAAATTTTGGTGCCATCTAAAATTGTGGAAATTTCTTATTATTATTTTCAAAACCTCGTTGATTTATTTAGTATATTATAGATTAGGCCTCCAGATGGACAATTGACAGTGAGTTTTTCTGTGACTATCTTTTAATGGAGGTTTTACTCACCAGTTCACCCTCTTGTACTTTTGTGTTTGACGTTTGTAGAAATGTTTTCAATCTGCTTTTACCATAGATTCTGACATGGTGTCTATGTTTAACTAAGGAATGACTCACCTCACTATAAAAACCTCTCGAACTTCCTTGCTCATTCTCTTCTTTTCTTTGTTTTCCATGATTGTGTTTGTTCACTAATAATCTCCAGTTACCCTGGACCTTCACACATGAGCTGCATTTATACTGAGAATAAATCACTTCCAACTGGATTCTGTTCACCAATAACCTGCCTTCTTATGGCATTAGATTGAGCTGGATTTTATTCAGGGGTATCATAGTAAAATGCACTTCAGAGTTAACAGATTTCTATTTGCTAAAAGATAAAAATATAACTATCATTCCACTTAACAGATAAATACTTCATGTACATGCATCAGAGCTTGTGGTTGTAATAAGACATAATATGATAAAGACCAAGAAACTTTAAAGGGGTCGTGGAATGCAAAACCGAGTTTACATTGTCGTAGATGAATAACGATAGTTCAGTGGGTAAAATGGACGTACAGAGAAGTTCAAAACCCATCAAAACCTCCCTTTTCTGCAAATCTCACAATTCTAAACTTCCACCATAAAATGTGTGAATTCAAACAAAGCCCAGAGTTGACTCAACTCAGGAGGATGAAGTGTTGGACCGGACCTCAGCAGAGAGCCACGAGTCACCTGTGCTGAGCCAGAGGAGGGGGGCTGGGGTGGCGGTAAGGCAGGCGGGGGGGAAGCACGGGGCCACCTGTGTCCAGTCTATCGTCACTGGGTCGGGTTCGGTCGCTCCGTCCCCCGCTGGCTCCCTTCCCCCCGTCCGCCAGGGTTCCCGGACCAGCCCCGAAGCTGATGGCTCGGTTCAAATGCCCGGTGCGTTTCGACTACGTACTGCCCTGTAGTCGACCAAAATCCCGACTTTAAAAAATTCCCCCCCAAATTTTTTTTAGGTATGAAAGAAGGACACCCTTCCATCTCAACAATTTTAATTTCTTAGTGATTGAGTGCTTGTTGCTATGATGCAACTTTGCTCAGCAGCTTGGCTTGTTGTAAACCCACCAATCAGCGCACAGCTCATCTAAATATTCATCAGCATACCATAAAAGGGAGAAAAACAGTCGTTTCATTCTAGGGCTTTTAACCAGGCTTGCATTAGGGCTCATAGAACAGCAAATATGCCATTTTCAGCGCAACCAATGTTACACACCCTATTCA
>NW_015150891.1:608394-612017 GCF_000732505.1 Cyprinodon variegatus
GTGGATCTCTGTGGCTCCCCTAGAGACACCACAGACTTCCAGCAATTACCTACAGTTAAATAATATTGGAAACCAAACTGAAATTACACTTGGTAGATTTCATTAGTAGCGTAAGTATCAAAGCAGCTGCAGAGGAGGAAAGGAAGAAAAAAAAGGTTTCTGCTCTATAGTCTATAAACCTTTTATAAGGGTCAAACTTATATAAAAAAAGGTAAGTAAATTTACAGAGGCTTTAGCGAGGCTTTAGTGAGGACTTAGCAAGGCGTCAAATTTTGGTGCCATCTAAAATTGTGGAAATTTCTTATTATTATTTTCAAAACCTCGTTGATTTATTTAGTATATTATAGATTAGGCCTCCAGATGGACAATTGACAGTGAGTTTTTCTGTGACTATCTTTTAATGGAGGTTTTACTCACCAGTTCACCCTCTTGTACTTTTGTGTTTAACGTTTGTAGAAACATGAAGGAGCTAAATCTAACTACTAGCACATTTCACTGACTCATAGAAAGTTCTATTGGGTTTGGTAGTGATTGAATAAGACAGAATCATGTTAGGTTAGTGATTAAGACTACCACACTATAGCTTATGATTGACTGTGATGCTCTACTTTACCTGCAAATGAACCAAAGCTATCCAGAGCAGAGCTGGAGACACAAAGACACAGCAGATTGAGCACAGCACACTAATAACATGCTTTGTTGTCCTAATTGTTAAACCTCTTTCAACAAAACTGCCTGTTATTGTTTACATTTTGTGGAGAAAATAGAGAATTGTGAGGTTTCCATGTTGCAGTTCACAGAAATCGTCAGCAGGTGGCAGCCTGAAGCCAAGCAGGACGGAGAAGTGTGAGTAAAACTGATTTGAGAAGCTAAATTTCATAATGGGGGTGGAAAAAATCATGCTAAGAAGCTGCAGCAAGAATCACCATGGATTAATTTTGAATAAATAAAAAGCTTCACAGCTAATATCTCACCTGGAAAAAGCTTCGTCCAAACCGTCTTCAACTTCCTGAAAGACCAAAATGATCAGGATTAAATATGGTTTCTTCTCATTTATAGTTTCTTTAATTAACTTTATGCCTCAATTTCCCTGAGAAATCTGCACTTATTTTCAAATAGCCTTCAAAGTAGCAAATAATTTAAGAATCAAACTGAAATCAGGATGAACAACAGAAACACAGATGGCACAGTGGAAGAAGACCATACCGAGGCAGGGTTGTTGTTGGTCTGGGAGGAGCCCTGGTTAGTCAGCTGATCCTGGTCTGTATTCCCATTATTCTCCACAACCAACTTCACACCACACTCCAGGTCCAAAAGAATTTCTGTGGTTGCATCTGATCCAGAGGAAAAAGAAACCGCTCTCATTAGGCACCCTTATGTTTCCGTCCCTGAACATGTGTTATTGTATCAGGACAGAGTCAGCTACTTTTGGTGGTGGTGGTACTTTTCCAGGATCTACTGAACCATAAAACCGTCTTGCGTGGAAAGTTCAATGCTTTGTAGCCACTAAAGTGCTCCAAAAGGTGAATGTCATGCTGAGGTGAATGAAACTTCATCAGTACAGACTGAACGTCTGCATAGAGTAGCTATTTTAGGGGCTTTCCCAAAATATTTAAATGTTGCCTGTATAAAAAACAGTAGTAGTGTAATTAAAATGTGGCGTATATGACTTTTTTTTAAATGTATGACATTTTTGAGCATGTCAAACAAACAAAAAAAAAAAAAAAACTGGCAGAACTGAAGGACAGGTTAATTATTCAACAGTATCAGATGCATAGGATCAAATTAGTTGGTTCTATCTTACCGTTTCCTTTCAGGCTCCCTAAACTGTTGGACCTCTCGGAGAGGGAACTGCTGCTGGCATCTCCTGCAGATCCAGACTTTACTCTCTCCCCTTTCTCTACACAAAAAAAAAATAATAATAAAAAATCAAGACACCAATCATAAGGAGCATCCAGATCTGCCATCATCAGACTCAAGGTGCTTTAAGCAGAACCAGAGCAGGAAAAAAAGGATTACGTTTGGCCCACCTTCTTTTGCCACCTGCCAGAGCTCAAAGGCTACAGTGAATGCCTGGGCGACTGTAAGCGCCACTGCCTGTGCCTGAAGGAAACAGGAGAGGGAAGAAGAAAATGGCAGAATTGAAGCCCCTTATATAATTGCTGAGTAACGTTTCACTTGTTGAACGCTTCACTTGACTTTTGAGAGTTTCCTATTAGAGACGCCGGCCATGGCTTTAACAATGGAAGAAGATCTTGGAAGCACCTTCATTTCTGACTTCCTTCAAAGACTATTAGGGTCAACTTAGCACTAGCTGGGCCAAATCCCAAATCTTCAATGACCTTCAGTGAACCCAGGTTTAATGTAATTGATCACATTACTTACAGTTACTCCACAAATAATTGTGCAAACACTCTGGATGCCTGTTTTTAATTAGTTGATTGGTGAACAAATACTTTGTTAGAACTAACCAGACCAAAGAGTCTGTAGCAACACCTCCCAGCATACACACCAGAACAGAATCGCAGCAAAGATGATAACAGACCCTTGAGAGCAACGTCCAATGCTCCTCTGTAGCTTATGGTGTGAAAGCACCCCATGTTTGAACATTAACAGTTGGTTAAGTTGAAAGCTTGCTCAGGCCTGTTAAGTTGGCTCAACTACTTAATTCTCTGACTTTGTGTCCCGCTGTTTAAACTTGCTGTTTATTGATCTCTGTATGAATGTCTGATGTTTGCATCTGTGCCTAGAAGTCCCAAAAATTGTAGTTAAAAGCCTTCAGCTGATCCAAAAATGCTGCAGCCAGAGTTCTGATGAAAATTAAGAAGAGAGATCAGCTAAAAATCTAAACAATGAGGTAAATTAAGATAATAATAATTATAATAAGCACAATTCACTAGTTTTACCTTAATTATTTGATTTGGATGATATTGATTAGAATAAATAATTAAATATTTTTTCCTCTTGCTCTTCTCCTCAACAAAATTTTTATAATCAAACAAGCAAACTGCACTTTTTTTTTGCATTAAAGCTTGTGTCTTTTCCACCACTCTGCATTCACGTTCTGTGGTGACTTGCTCTTGTGTGGTGCTTTGGTTTTCCACTCAAAGTTTCGCAGCAGCATCCGGAGTCCTGGAACTAGATCTGCTGCTTTGTTGTCTGAATGGAAGGAGTAGCTATAAATAATCCATTGTGTTAGGAGAAAAAAAAGCAATGACGAAGTAACTCCCTGGAGTTCAGCACTAAGCCCCTCTTAGCCAAAGGCTGTGATGCCCAGCCTCTGTGCATTAACACAGCCTGATCGCCCACTCAGCTGCTGGTCACCTCCTCAAAGTCCATCTTTTTCTACATCAAAAACAGTATTACACTATAATGTCAGGTTTAAGAGTGCAGGAAACTGAGTAGGCCATCAGCTGGGGTTATAATAATTTCCTGAATAAACGCCAACTACTAGTAAGGAAGTCTGTAATATCATGATCTAATGAAAAAAAAGGAATATAAGAATAGAAGATGTAAAGGTTAATTAGAATGACTTTCTGACACAAAAGCAGAGTCTTTTAGGATTGGTGGTAGAAATGTTTTTCTTATACGTGTTTTATTATCCTCTACAAGTGTTTTTTTTT
>NW_015150891.1:612368-616226 GCF_000732505.1 Cyprinodon variegatus
CAGTCAAGTTACTCTCAAAAAATTTTTTATTAACTAGGAAGTTTAATTGTGGGATTGAATTGTGTTTAAATTCCTGTTCACATAACATAATCTTTGCTTGCAACAATAATGGAACAAAATTCACTCCATAATTTCCGGCTAGAGATGTTTACAGGAAAAAGCATGTAAGATTCCAAAAAATAAATAAATAAATAAAGCGTACAATATAATCAAATATTTTGCATTTTATAATTCCCAACCTTTGATCTCCTATAAAAATTAAAAGTATGCAAAATCAACGAAGCAAAGTTACGATAAACGTACCACTTTTCTCTTGGAGCAGAGGTAAGCGTGGCATTCCAGTGTCCCATTGAGGGCGTTCTGGGCAATGTAGGCGAACACTTTATCATGCACCTTGTCCACCGTACAGTAGGACACCCTGTAAACATGGAGTGATGGCTTAAGTTAACAGACTTTCTAACCTGCAAGTTAAAACTGCTGTGGAAACACACCTGTATATAGAAACACTTTCCAGAAGCTTATTGGTCGACCTGTCCAACACCATGAGGCCTTGAGGAGAAACCTTCAGAGAAACCTTCTGTGGTTGCTTTCCACTGGCTTTGGTCTGTTCAACACATAAAAAAAAAAAAAAAAAAATCTGTGTTTTATTTAACAGCATTTCAAATAGAAATGGACTTCATCCCTTACAAGCTTTTAACCTGAACTATACAACTATTAACTGTACTTAAATGTACTTTTACCATTATTTATTTTATTGATGGACAAACACAAACTAGTACACAACTGTAAATTGAATTCAGGATGAACAGAAACATCTGTGAACATCAATTTTTAAAATTTGATATGAATGTTGAGTGGTTGAGTTTTTTTTAATAGATATTTTCCTAAAGAAAAATATAAAAAGTCAATATTTCACTAAATCATAACTTAGATAAAAATTATTTATTAATACTTTTTCAGTCTTGTGTTCATTAAATTAAAAGTGTGAATGTAACTATATATATGTATACAACTAATATATATATATAAATTAAAAGATTGTACCATGGAAGAAGAAAATAATTACATTTCCTTCTCATGTGATCAGAGGATCTTTTCAACATGTTCTGACTTCTACATGAAAAACTACAAACTGGGCTTAAAGCTATCCTGCCATAAAACTGCCCAATGGTTCTGCCCTGGATTACAAAGCCGGATATAAACAAAATGTCAATATATTTTTTCATCAGTTTTAATCATAAACTTTTACACTAAAATAATAACCTGTTTAACACACTGTTTACACGTTGAAGTCATCCTGTTGTCCTTCATATTTGTGCTGTGAATCAACAAGTTGCACAGCATCTTGTGACCATCTTACTTCTGGTTGTAGTTCATGTTGTCGGTGCAGAGGGCATTGAACAAGATAAGTAAATCTCAGGCATCTTCAGTATTTTGGAAATAAACCTGATGCTTCTATCCAGCTTAGTCCACCCAACTGATAAAACGGTGACCTTCTCTGACCTGCATTCACTTTGCTCTCATTGCACTTCATAGGTTATAATGTTAGGTTTGTTGCACTCAGTAAAGTGTGAGCATGCATTCTATCTATTCAGTCTATTTAAGAAATAGACTAAATAGGTCGAATCAGTCCATTCCAATAATACATTTAAGATAGCTTAAAACCCTCGAACAGCAGGAAGGTTTACTGCTTTATGAGAATCTGTATTTGATCCTGTTTAATAAATACAGTCAATTTAAACTCTTGCAGCTGCATATATGTTTCAGGATAGAATTTAATGGGATGCCTTTTGTTAAGATACCTTCTCAAATAATCACAGCAATGTTTTGGGTTATTTAGCCAGTAATAGGGGCTTCACACTGTTATATTTTTACCACATAGTTCAAACATTTATAAATATCAAATTTTTTAAACTAAAGATTTATTAAGTAAGTAAAATGATTAATTCAGAAATTGAATTTATATATGCAAACTTAATTAAATTTTCATTCAGAAAAGCTAGACATTTGACTTAAAAACTAACTAGGCCGGAAATAAGACAAACATTTTGAACAATATTTAGCTCACAAAGTAAGCATTTAGCTTTAAAGTGAAATAGCTTGTTACAAAATGTTTCTTTAACTGACTAAATTTAGCTTCAAATTAAATAACACTTTACAAACTAAATATTTAGTTCAAAAGATAAAGTTTGTAACATTTCATATAAGCTAAGCTAAATATTTAGATTTGAGTTTAAAAAAAAATCTAATTTGAAGCTTAATATTTAGTTTTGAAGCAAATACTTTTTGTGCAAAATATATATTAAGAAAGACCTTAAAAAAGGCATTACAGCTTTGTAAAGATACTGCTCCCTGTGGCCAAAATACAGAACTGCAGCAATTTTCTGCTCGTCCTTGTAGCACTAGCTCATATTGACTATTATTCCCTTCGTTCTTATTCTATTTTTTCTTTACTTCATCGCTTATGAGTATCCACAAAATTAATCTCGAATATAAAGCTTGGATTGTTTGCTAGATTAGATCCATTAAGCACTTTACGTCACATCTGCAGAAGAGCGCAGGAACTTCTGACCTAAAATAAATTGAGGAAAATAGGCTAAGGACTTATAGATGCATTGGGGCTGAATTACTGAGGTCTCAGTCTGCTCATCGACGGATGTTTTGGTTGTAAAGGGTCAAATAAAAAGGCTATTTTAAAAATATTTTTCAGTAAAAACTTACAAAATGTCTCTTCAACACTAAGATTGGACCTAAATATTTAGTTTGTAAGCTAAATATTTAGTTTTGCTAACTAAATATTTAGTTCAGTGCTAAATATCTATCTTGATAAACATAAATATTGGATTTAGAAATTATATATTTATAAATGTATGTTCTTAGTACATTATATTGCTTTGAACATTTCATATTTCACAAAGGAACACCATAGAATGTGTCCTGTTGACACTGTTTACTGCACATAAATCAGTGACCTCATACTTACCTCAAGATTATCAATGAGATAAACATGTCATTAATACATATAGACGCATTTAGAGAGGAGTTTATGACAGCCTACTGAAGAATTAAACAGTAACAATGATAACTTTAAAGTAAACAGAGCCCCATATATCCAAATTCAAGTACAAGAATGGGATCAGAAGTTAATAAAATGTTGATGTCTGCATCTTTAGTTATAACAGATCAAAATCAATAATTAATATGAAATAAATGCATGAGGATGATGAGCAGGATGACATATTAAATCTGCTTAAAAGTGGAGCTGCAGCTCTCCTCCACTGACCGTAGCAACGATCCTCTTCACAGCAGCAGCCGACAGCTGCTCACCTTTAGGTTGATCTACTAGTGTCATGCCGAGGTGCTGGAGGTTAAAGGTCATCCCCTCTAAAATGGTCTCCCGTGTATCTGTCCAGTTCTCTGGAAGCTCTGCAACAGATAAAGATGATAAAGAACCAGTGGTTGGCTGCATTGTATCTTCTATGGCTTTAGTGTATTAAAAGATACAAGGGGTTAGAAGTTATTAGGGGTTTTCGAATCATCTGGAGAGAAAATTAACTATTAGAATAAATGTAAAACATTTGTTTTCATTCCAGTCAGAAACAGGGAATTTAGGTCAGAGGTTTCAAAGTCAGAGGTTCTGTGGATACAAAGTAAATATTTCATCTTCAGTTAAGACTTCAGTTGAGAGAGGTAACATGAACTCTGGCATACTGTGATAAGAGGAGTCTCTTTTTTCCTAAGACCAATGCCAAAAATGTTTTTACACTGAAAAAAAATGTCCATCTAACCAAATCCATCCATCCATCCATCCATCCATCCATCCATCCATCCATCCATCCATCCATCCATCCATCCATC
>NW_015150891.1:616455-627110 GCF_000732505.1 Cyprinodon variegatus
GTTCTTTGCCGAGCTGAATGCGCACTTTCGTCTGGTTTGGTCAGCAGACAGCAAGAAGCCTCCCAGATCTCCAGATGCATTTGAGATATCAAAAAAGTACTCCAGAGTGTTGTTCAGCATGGGGGTGAGTAGAAAATGAAGGCTAATCATGTTTTGGGTGTACTATTCCTTTAAGCCTATTTCCTTATGAAAATGCTGTAACTGTTTTTCAAACATGGATTGACCTGCTATAACAATCAGCATTAAGCACCTTCCCACTGGCAAAAATAGTTGAGTCTTACCCCTCGATGTGAGCTGGGTGGCCTGTGTCCCCCACAGCTGCATGTCTGGTTATACTATTATGTTGGGCAATGATTATGTCACCAGTGCAGCAGAAATCAGGAAAGTAAATAATGGAGAGAATGATGTAAGGAAGCCAGGGTGTAGCCAGTGTGCTTTATTGTTTCGCTCTATTATCTGTCTGAATCCCTCTTACCAGTGCTGGCCATGTTTAACGAATGTAAACAAAGGTGATTTGGCTTCTTAGATCAGACCTGACCGGCGCTGTGTATTGACCTCCTGACGTTGCGTTCAGTGGTATCATGTAAATTAGCGTGTCAAGTCCAGTCTGGTGTTCAAACAGCATGTCAGTCAGAGCTGAGGGGATTTAACACAAGTAACTGGGCGAATTGTTTGACCCGGGTAGAGAAGCGTCAGTGAGCTGTTTCCACTGCCACTAAAAGCCGACTGTTCCTGAGGTTAAAAGGGGTTTTCGGCCAGTAGGAAAGGGCATTAAGGCTGATTTATAATTAGAAACCAGGTCGTCTGCGTTTGTGTCGCAGTGAATGCAAATATGCCTCCACCCCTGCTGCAGACACTCTGCTGCAGGCCTCTGATTGGTCAAATCTACATCCGCTCTACTCTATGCATGTTTCCTATATGGTACCTTACTGGCTTGTTTTGTTTGTATGACCGCCATTGTAGAAAACGACTCGTGAAGTTGGACCATCTAGAAGAGCGAGGTGTGCAAGAAAGCTGGGACCCTTTTTCCACCTGGATCCCCGCTCTTTTTCGCCCTCATGTCTCTCCATTGTCACACAAACTTGCACCCATTTCCTCACCACCTCGGCTGTATCTAGACCCACAGTTAGTTCCTGATTGCCCCTCTTGTGGCGTGGAATAACATAGCGCAGACCACGCTTCAAAATTGGGCATAAATCAGAAATATCTGCGACAAGCTCCCTGTGACACACTGCTGCGGGACGATAACCAGCCCTTAAGGCCTGTCAGGGTCATGGTGGGGCTGGTGCTTATCTCCATCATTCTATGGGTACACCCTGGGCAGGTTGCCAGTCTGATGCAGTGCAACATAGAGACACAGAACCATGCACACAAAAAACGCTCGCAACTAAGGCCAATTTAGAGACGCCAATTAATCTAACAGTCATATTTTTGGACGGTGAGAGGAGACCGGAGCACCTGGAGAGAACCATCACATGTACAGGGAGATCATGCAAACTCCATGTAGAAAGACCCCGGGCCAGGAATTGCAGCCGCACTGCAGCCCATCCAACCAAATCCTACAATCTTATATTTAACATAAAGTCTTCTTGATCTTGTTTTGGTATACGTAGGTATACAAAGCAAGAGGAGATACTGTTAGATTATTAATCTTCTCTTGAGAAGCTTCTACTCAAAAAAAATAGAACCTTTTATAGTTCAGTAAGACAATCACACTCAGTAAGAGTGTATCTCATGATAATGAGTTTGTCTTACTGCAGATTGTTAGTTATTTTGAACAGAATGTTTGTAGAAGATTAATAATCCAAACAGAATCTGTTCTTGTTTAGTATAATACTCTCAGAAGAGGTAAAAAAAAAGGTAAAAATAATTTTATTTTGGCTAGATTGGACTTGTAAGACTTGGTTATACAGACATTTTTTGCAGTGTGCTGCTGAGCCAAACACGCTCTAAAAGAGCATGACCGTTTTTAAACTCTTGCAAAGTTCCCCACCCCCCAAATTCCCATCTGTGTGCTTGATGGTTATGACAGAGCGGTATTCTGGAAGAGCACAGCATGTACCTTTATGTTATTTCTTATCAGGTTTTACGTTGTCTCTTGACCCTCGACCCTGTTGTTTTTGTTTACAGAGATCTCCCTGTAGTAGGACAGGTGATGGTTGTTAGGGGGGGATTTGGGGATAAAGACTAAAGCCTTTCCTCGAAATTCATCCTTTTCATGTTTTTATCCCCAGTAGGATGCAGCGCATATGACACATTCATGCAAACACATATTTTCACTCATGAATTATAGTAGGAATTATTTCACTATGCATGTAACCAAATATCTTATGTTTATTCCTGCCTTAAAGCGATAATCATGTTGTTCAATGCAAACTTACAAGCCGCAAATGTCAGTTCAAACTTTAAAAGGCTAAGCTTTATCAACTTTTTAACCTGACCTTCTATGATTCTGTCTTCAAAAGGGGGCGACAAGAGATTACAGACAGATAAAGTAAATAAAAAAGTGATTTAAAAAAGGAGCTCATCTTCTTTAAAGTTAAGTCTAGAAGAAGAAACGGGCTGATTTCCAAGAACCAGTTATTTTTTTTGTTTTTTTAATCTTGTCAGAGCACCAACAGTGATGGTACCAGGCACGGCTTAGCCTATGAATGTGGACGGCTTTGGCTCAAAGGTCAACAGCAAGAGAGCCCACAGCTGTGTTCATGTTTCAACAGAGTGCAGAAGCCTACACTGCAAAAACGATCTGAAAATAAGTAAACATTTCTTAAATCAAGTCTATTTACCCTTAAATTGAGTAGGTTGATAAGATGATTTGCCAATGGAATTAGTATTTTTTCTCTTAAAATAAGATAATTAGATAATATGCTCTTAAAATAAGACAATTCAATAGTATTTTTTTCTTATTTCAAATGTAAATTGTCTTGTTCCATTGGCAAAGTGTTGAACTTACCTCCTCAATTCAAGAAAAAATGCACATATTTTAAGAAAAAATTACTTATTTAGATTAACATTTTTTGCAGTGCACCATTAATACATGTCTGGCTTCATTTACCATCTTTCGTTTACGTCACAGGAAGATTTTAAAAATGGCCAGATGCATTAAATTGTTCATATTGTTATTTTTATGTATCTTATTCTGTAAAAAGTATTTGTTTACTTCCTTTAACTGATGAAATCCACTTCTTAATAAATACGATCAAACTTGTCAACAGGGCCCCATTTCCAGCATTAGCAATTTCCATCTTCACAATGCATTTTTCAATAATAACTCATCTGAACAACATCTAGAATGCTGCAAAAAAACAGTATTTTACTGCAAAAAATCATTATGTAAATAATTATTTCTCCAATGTTGACGGGACCAGAATATACAAATATTTACTGGTTTTAATGGGATTAAAATGACATCCTCACCTGGAGGGCAGCAAATGAATGTTGTGCAATTAAATGCTGTTAAAATTGTTATTTAATCAAATATTTCTCAGACTGTGGTATGTTGTTCTGTGAACACATGCCCAACTGACTGTGGGTTAGGACAACCAGTGTACACATAGAAAATAAATTAAAATGGTTGAAAACCATAATAAATATAATGATCCATTGATATTAGTTAGCCATGATTTTCTGTGAGGAAACAAGGTTTAAAATTAAGTGTTTGGAATGAGGTTGAATTAGGTTTTAACTAATTTAGAGCTTTTTTTAGAAAGTGTTTGAACCATTTCATAATGCAAACGTTAAAATACAATTGTATTAAATTAACTGCCTAAGTCAGAAGTCAGTGACGTTTTAGATAATTGGTTCTTTGCCTTCTGTGATTGTTCTTTTAAAAAACTCTTTGGTCATAATTTGGCAATCAAATGTAAGGAGTATATCAGTAAACACATTGTTATATTAGTGTTTTAACCCTTAGTGAAATAAAGTGTAAGATGTGTTTTCGAGAAATGGAGAGAAGAGCAAACACTTTCCTCTATTATTTCTAATATTCACAGTTATTATGATGGCTAACGGCGCAACCCTAATTTCGATAGGAAAGTATTCTGCACAAACAGTTACTAGATTTAGCAGCTGTTCTGATCACTTTAGACATTTTTCTTTTAAAATTTCAAAGTATCTTTTATTTGAAGGTTCCACTTGGTGTTTTTCCTCAATATCGAGCAAGAGAGAGCTCTGTGATCCGTTCCTCAAAATAATAACTGTAATTGCTTTATTTTTTACAAAAACTAACCTTACCTGAGAAGTGTGTTTATGAAATAAAATACCAGAAAAATAGAGATCTTAATCACAACCAAAAAACAAACGCTAAAATCAGGTTTATCTAATAATATAACTTTATTAATCTCACTGTAGAGAGATTTATCTCTGCATTTAACCCATCCTCTTGGGGAGCAGTAGGCTGCCATTGTGTGGGGTTCAGGGTCTTTTTGCTCAGGGAGTGCAGGGTGGGGGGATCAAACTGGGTACTTGCAACCCTTATAGAACAGAAGGGCATTGCACTAAACCACTAGGCCAAAACTCCCCATGTGCTGGACTTAATGGTTTGGACAAGTTCTACTGATGGCCTTGTAAGCAGTTGCCTACAACAGTCCATATGGATCACACATGGTGGCAAAAACAAAAAGATGTAAGCATGTGAATAAAACACATATTAATAGTAAGCATAACAACATACTTAAAAGAAAATTCCTAAGTCTTGTAATAAAAAATAAAGAGCATTTGCTTAAGGAAAAGATGGAGCTCTCTCCTGTTCACTCTCCCCTATGGTGCTTCCCTCCCCCCACCTGATCAACTATGCTTCATACCTGCGTTTGGTAAAGGGTGCAGGAAAGAGATGAAAGAAAAAAAACAACCATTTATGAAAAGTAAACCGCTTTATTTTATGTGTATGCTAAAAAAAATCCCTTGCACCTAGTTAACGAGTCAAAGATAACGAGTTAATGTGCCTTAAACCGACTTCCATTTGACCACTCCTGCCAACAAAAAGAAAAACAAGACTCAAATTTGTATGCTTGCCTACACAAGAGTTAGAGGACTAGCCTCTGGAACTGTCAGATCTGTCTCTGTGCGCGACAACACCCCCTGCGCAGAGGGGGGGCAACTACGCTTCGGATGATCGCAAACCTGCGCAGACCTCAAGCAGAAGTGCGCAGACAAAAAGCTGTTGTGATTGGTCCTTGGTATGCCTTTCCGACTGTCTGTGTGGTCTTCCTTCTTGATTCGGTGCTGGGGCACGCCATTTTTAAAAACCAAGGAACAACTACAATGGACTACGACGATGAAAGGTTAATCGGTCTTTTTGCCAACTCCATTAGCAGAAGGTGTTCCTGTTTGATATCTAGCAACTCTAGATCCATCTCTGTGACCGTGATATCTTGCAGATGTGCCATTGTTGTTTTGAAGGTTCAACACTCCCGCCAGCTCCACCGAGGTACTCGTGACCATCTGCTGAAGTTCTTGCGAGTTCTCGAATAAGCTCCCCCGTGTGCTTTGATGGGAAACTGTTCTGCGTCCCTAGAAATTCCAGACCGACGCTGCAGAAGCATAGCAGCAAAACTGGTTCGAGACCAGACCCAAGCGACATTTGATGTGTGCGGTTGCAGAAGTCTAATCTGCCCATTCTATGGGTAACTTCATTCCTTCAACTTCCTTCCAAGTGAGTAATTGTAATATGATATATAAAACATGACACAGTAATTCTACCTATAGAGGAAATTCCTCCAAAAAAGTTTAGCACAACTTTTTGACAGAGTTTGAGCAAACAGTTAAGGACCACCTTACCAAACTGACAGTACTGTACAAAGTTCATAATTCTAACTTCTTAAACTGCTGGTGATCTGAGTACTGCTGGTATCTTTTTAATTTCCTTTGAGCATAGATGCATATTTATAAATGTTCTCTAAGTCCCTCTCCATTTTTCCAGGAATGTTTTTGATTTGTTAAGCCTCTTAACTCTGACCTTTGAATCAGTCAGCCATAAAGAGGCTTAGAAGCCTAAGGGACAAACCAGTGTTATGTTTAAATAACTGAGCCAAAAAAGATTTTTACCTCTCGTTTTATTAGCTGCATCTGTTAAAAACTGTAAACTTAACATGGTTTGACCCATAAAAAAAATGCAACACTAACAAGTTAAGTACTAATCAGCTGCTCAGAGAAGGTTCGGTATCTCTTTGCTAATTTTTGATTCTCTCTTTAAGACATAACTTTCCAACATGATTTACCCGATTTTTAGTTCTACATGTGCCTAATTTTCTTAGCGTGACTTAGGCTGTCAGGATCAGGTATAGAAAACCATTCATCAAACACTAAAAATGTATTAGAAACACCAGAGAACAGACAAAGAACAGTTTATGAAAATCCATAAGCAGTTATTACCGAAGAAAAAAAAATATATTTTTTGATAAATAAAAGGTCTAGGGCTGCAACTAAAGATTATTTTGCAAAACGATTAATCTGTCACTTATTTATTTGATTAAATGATTAATAATCGGATAGCAAGAGTTTCCTTAAAGAAGAGTTTTTACGAAATTAAACCAGGAGAAACTAAAACTTTTCCACTGGAAGAGTTCTGGATAGAGCATATTGTAAAACAATTATCATAAATGCTAAATGTTTACATTTATTTTATTTTTTTACAATTTCAGTAAAATAGCTGCTTAAGATGGGTTGGTTCTGTCAGCTAAAGACACGTTTTAGAGTCTCTATACTTCAGTTAACAATTACTAAATTAGTTGACAATATATATCAACGTCTCATAGAGTTGTCTTAGAAGATTGCTAAGGATGCACATTGCCAAAGACAGGCTCAGACAAGGAGACATGTTTAATATTATCCCTATAGGTAACATATTTGTTGTCAGATGAGGTTAAGCAGCAAAAGCCTGCTGTTAAGCCTTCTGTCCTGGGATTGTCGTTTGTTACCAATACAAAGTTGAGGGCATTTCTCTTTTAATCCTTTAACAAAGTAATTGACTTAAATCCAAATAGAAAAGAAATCCAAGCCAAACTGTTGTCTCCACCTGATGGCTCAAACAATTTGATCAGATATTTACAACCGGGATCCGGAGCAAAAGGGAGGATATTTGGTAAAACTCCCAGTCTTTAGCTGCTTGGAGGTTCTCTCTTGAAAGCTATGACGATAATGGGGGTGATCCAATAAGTTCCAATTGACGGCGTACAAATTTTCCTGTGTTAACACCAAACACTGGATCACCAAGGAAACCAACAACAATTGGCGGCCTGCTTTGGACCTATCCTGGGCTTTGTTTAGGCAGGGGGAACGCAAATAGCCTGACATCTCTTACTTCTCTCTTAGAATGAGATTCTTCAATGCAACACATGGAAAGGATTTCTAAATATATTTAGAAAACAAAACAGAACTGAGCCACTCAAAGGGGCTAATCCCAACCCAGTCCTGTTATTCAGTTTGATTCAATTCAAAAATACTTAATTGATCCTGAAAGATGATCAATGTATAATGACTCTTGTGTAGTGATTTTTGTCACATTTTTAAATACAGATTTTGACAAAAGTAAAGGCATTTTTTACATTAGCTAGGGGGGTTCTAGGGGGGTTAACTCCCTCGTCAGAGTGGTTTCAGTTACATGCCTCATTGAAGTATGAGTCAGGTGGGAGGTGAATTTTCTGGGTATATCTCTTAAAAGTGCTTTTTAAGTAGGTTATGTCTAAGACCACCGCCTCTGTTGAGAGATGTTTTTTCCAGGTTTACACAGATGGCTTCCTTAACCCCTCTTTCAAACCGTCTTTCTTCCTTTGCAAGTATATTGACGTAGTCCTTAAACGAGTGTCCCTTAGGTGTAGGTAAACGGCTGAGTCCTGTCCTGAACAGATGGTCCTCCTGTGTTGAGCCATGCACCTTCTAAAGGCTGATTTATACTCAGTAACCAGGTCGTCTGGTTTGAGTGAATGCAAATATGCCTCCGCCCCTGCTGCAGACACTCTGCTGCACCTCTCCAAAATTGTAGGTGACTGCAGACAGTGCTGCAGACAGGAGGCCTCTGATTGGTCAAATCTACATCCGCTCTACACTATGCGTATTTGCTGTTTGGTACCTTACCAGCTTGTTTCATTTGTATGACTGCTATTGTGGAAAACGACTTGTGAAAACGCTGGGAGCCTTTTTCCACCTGGATCCCCGCTCTTTTTCGCCCTCATGTCCCTCCATTGTCACACAAACTTGCACCCACTTCCTCACCGCCTTGGCCCTATCAACACCCACAGCTAGTTCGTGATTGTCCTTCTTGTGTTGTGGAGTGGAATAACATAGCGCAGACCACGCTTCAATATTGGGCATAAATCAAAAATATTTGCGACAAACTGCTGCGGGGAGGATAAGCAGCCCTTTAGTGGTTCCTTGGTCTCTCCAATGTACAGGTATGTGCACTCTTCCCTAAACTGAACTGCTAAACCATGTTGTCATTCTTGTTTCTGGATGTGTTGTCTTTGGGGTAAGCCACATTTTTGTCACAAGGTGTTGCCGGGTTTGAAGTGCACAGGGATCCGGTGCGCCCTGCGATGGACTGGCGACCTGTCCAGGGTGTACCCCGCCTCTCGCCCATTGACTGCTGGAGATAGGCACCAGCACCCCTCGCGACCCGACTCGGGGCAAGCGCATCAGAGAATGGATGGATGGATGGGATCCAGTGCTGGTTGAAAATCGTCCTGAGTTTTTCAGAGACTCCAAAAACATTGGGGGTGATGATGTTCCTTCTTTTCTTCTCCTCCTTGTCCTCTTGTTGTTGTTTTTTAGAAAATCAAATCTACAACCTAACGTCTGAGTGACTTCTCTACTTTCTATAGATGTTCCAAGTCAATGTTCTGGACCTTTAGTAACACAAAAATTAGACATGGCCTGAATGCAAGGATCACATTCTTGTGATAAAGGTTAGAAAAGTGTTGAAGAGAGATTCAATAAAAATTCTGTAGACAGTACCTCCCTCAAAGCAATAAAAAAACATGAAACCAATGTAAGAAGAGCTGAAAAGCAAGACCTGCAACAGACCTGGACATTTGGCTGGATGATATGGATCAGAGCTGGTGAGGAATTCCTGCCCCTAAGTCAGGAAAAGACCTATTAGTTTATACTACAATACCCCATTCTTATAACAAGTGGGTCAGCAGCTGCGTTTTCATAAACCTGCTGATTCTGTGGATAATCAGGGGCTGCAGAGGTAAGAAGGTCATTTCCAGTTAAAAAGAAAACTCATTCAGAGAAATCTGACTTCTTTTTAAAGTCATCAGAGTTAAAATATAACTTTACAAACCAGTTCATCTAATGGTAATTATACATTAAAGAGACGCTAATCAGGCTGAATGCTACTTTAAAAAAAAGTAGTGTAAATGTGAACAGCTGGATGGGTTTTAATGAAATACACTTATTAACTATACCATAATATATAGATATTGTGTTTAAATACATATGACGGTATTCAGTTTCTCATCATAGTTTAATACAGATTGAGCTTTAGTTCACAGAGCAGCGTTTGAGGGCAACTATAAAAAAAATTCTAGAAGTTTATAGTTTATTTCATGTTTATATAGCCACATGTGATGGCTTCGCTCATAAACGAAGATAAATATATGTAGTACAAGAAAAACAGTGAGCATGGCTGTGACCTCTTGCTGAACAGTCGTTCAGAGGAATGAGATTACGGGAAAAATCACTAAATTTCTCTGACCCAAAAAATCTAATCAGGTAATAAAAAGGTATTGTATAACTGGTCTTGAAAAACAATGAAAACAGTTTTTCAAGAAATACCTTTTTTTCTCTTATATATTCCAAACAAATGTATTGTGTTTCGAATGTAAATCCCTATGGATTAAAATTAATGACACCCCAGTTGTGATTTTTATTTTTCTTATATTATGAAATTCATTGATTTTTTTATATGATAGATGAGCACTTAACAGTGCATATGTGTTAAAGAAGGAATGGGTTTTGAACATGTTTCAGTCATGGAGATGATCTGTATTCAGATCCCCCACGTGTCTTTTTAAAAATACCTTTTAATTGCAACTACAGCTGTCGGTGTTTAAAAGTAGGAACCTAGAAACTCTTCACTTTCAGGAGCTGAAGTTGTTTTGTTCTAGAATAATTCAAATTCAATCATACTGGATGGAGAACATTGGGCTTGCCACAGATTCTCAGTTTCTGGGGTTTATTAAAGCCATTCAAAGATATAGAAATTAGAAATGAAAGTTATTGATGAATGAATGAATCTAAAGTCAATAATTTTTAAAAACTTGATTTTTTCTCTTGAATCAAGTAGAGATTCACCAATCCGTTACCTGGATCCTATACAAACTAGTAGCTGGATTGGATATCTGTGATTTTATATCGAACATCCAATCCAGTTCGCTTTAGATTGACCGTGTATTTCTTCCTTTTTTTTCCTGCTTATTTGCTCATTTAAAAAAGGGAAATTTATATCTGTGTTAATTTAAACAGTGTTTATGTCGAGGATAAAGCTCACATATCCCGTAACTCCCCATATATCAAGGGATATATGGGGAGTTACGGCCCATTGGTAAGGGCGTAGAGATTGGAATCCAGAGGTTCAGAGTTCAGGCCCCACTCCCACAGACTGCCACTCTGGGCCCCTGAGCAAAGACCCTTGACCCCCACACTGCACCACAATG
>NW_015150891.1:628619-632297 GCF_000732505.1 Cyprinodon variegatus
ATATATTACGACTTTATCATCATAATATTACAACTATATTCTGGTAATATTACGACTTTATCATCATAATATTATAACTTTATTCTCATAGTGTTACGACTTTGTTCTCATAATTTTACGACTTTATTATAATAATTTTTACGACTTTATTCTCGTTATATCACAACTTTAACATCATAACAGTAAAACTTTATTCTCATAATATAACGACTTTATTCTCATAATATTACAACTTTATTCTCATAATGTTAAGACTTTATTCTCGAAATAAAAAAATAATAAATCTCAAGCCTCGCCCTAATACTAATATAACTTCACAAAGAGCTCAACATTCCTCATTTTAAGGAAGACATTGCTTCTTGTAAGAGTTGTCATAAAATACAACTTGTTTGTCTTAATTTTAGGACTCGTAATATTGCGACTTTATTCTGGTAATGTAGACTTTATTCCCGCCATAGAAATAATAATCTGTAGCGACGCACCGTTTCTTCCATCTTCTCCAGCTGTCTGACTTACTTCGGTGTCTGCCGGCGGACCATGACTGCTTGGCCAGGCTCGGCCTCCGGATGATGGCCCTTCCAGCCGACCTGAGGGCTTCCATGTCGGTGCTTATCAAGCGCGGAGAGTTTGTGAAGTTTACAGCAAGTCTTCCACTGGAGGTTTGTTGACCAGAGCAGTGCAGAGGGAGCGATGGACTGGTGGTGCTTTCACGTGTAATCGGAAAACACTAGAATTGAACTTTCTTTGGACATTTCAACAAGTTGTTTTTTTTATTTCTTTTAAATAAATAAATGTCGATTAATTTTACACTTAATAATTAAGTTAAAGCAAAACTATGTATATAAATTATCTTTATTGATTAAACTAAAATACATTAGATAAAACGAACTAGAAGGTTGTCTATATCCGAGCAGCACCTGAAGGCCGATTGTAGTAGAGATTATTGGTAGGTTACAGTTACAAATTCACCAGGAGAATCAAAGCTAATTTAAGAAAATTAAAGCTAATTTAAGAAAATTAAACATTGTTTAAACAAGTCACTAGCCTACTTTTTATTTTAGTTATTTTCTTTGTTTTCAAATGTTGTTTTGTACTTAGGCCTACTCAGATCACAGATGTTAGAGATGGGTTGCAACATCCCTGATGAGTTACGTCCCTCCCTGTTGTATGTAAAAAAAAAAAAAAAAAAAGGAATTGATATTGTTTTTTTTTTGTTTGTTTTTTTTTTGAATAATTTACACCAATAGAAAAATTAGAAAATCAAACAAAAGCTGTGAAAATATTGAAAATTTTGATGAGGAAACATTTGTTGCTCTAGTCTTTGGATCCACTAAGCCTGCAATAAATGGTTACCAGTATTAATTTCCTCAAAGTTTTCTACTATGATTAAAGATGTAAACCCAAAGACAGACACTCACGCAAATCCTCACAATACATAAAAAAAAGAACTTTCATGTCCTTATTTTATATCAGATCAGTATTTTTTTATTTGTTTTATATTGACAAAAAATGAACTGTGAGAAATGGCAGTGTTTCAGTTTACAGTTTACAGTAACAGTTGAGTTCAATCAAAGAGGAAAAAATGTTTTACTGGGTTTTTCTACTAATTGCCTCTATTTTTGCTGTTTTTGTCTTAATGCTACAGGTAATCCCACTATATGTTAAAGCCTGTCCCGCTGGTACGGTGTTACAAAGATGAACAGTGTCTTAGATATTAATTTATCAAGTCTTTTCACATAATAAAAGTGTAATTTGTTCCATTAACGTTTAAGAAAAAGAGAAAAATCAGGACATTACACTACAAAAATTTATTTCCTAACCAAGTGAAGCTGACTTGAATAAAAAGTTTTGTTCTTAGAAGTTCGAATATTAGAGGTTTTCACTTATTCAGACCCTTTCTTATTAAGATCATTTTACTAATTTTAAGTTATTCTTTCTAGAGCACTCTTTCATAGATATTATAACTTAAGTAGATTTGATACAAAATCAAGTTATATCATGCATGCAGATACCAAAACCAATAATTAGTGAGACATTTTTTCTTGTTTTAAGGTGTGATTTTCTAGCATAACAAGATATGCTGAAGCAAAACTGTTATAATCATCCCTGCTCTCCCTTAAAACAATACTTGGTTTTTAAATATATTTTCAGACTACTTTTGCAAACTTTTATTCAACAAATTAAAACAATATTGACAATGTTTCTTTTTTAGGACCTTTATCATATATATCAAGCTGAATATTAACTTTTGAGTCTGATTGATGATTTACCATCCTTGCCTTAATAGGTCTTAGTTTCCCCTACTTCTTATAAATTAAGGTTCCTAATAAATAAAGTTCACTCATCAAAGGTTTCTTTGAACCTTATGCTAAAAATCCTTAAAATCCTGCAGAATTACAGTTTGTCCTCGAGGTTTTCCTCATAAAGATGTTGCTGCAACTCGTCAAATAACAGACCAGGTGTCCTAAGCAATCGTAAACATAAGAATATCTTTCATGTTAGTGTTTTAAAGTGCCACAATTCATTACACAAATCCCTAAATTGTTAAACGTAGCTATAAGAAATAATTACTGTATTTAGAAATGTAATAAATACAGTCGTCTACCTTTTTTGCCCTCTTCAACCTATTATAACTCTATTATAATACCTAATCAGAGCTCATGCTCTACTTAAAAATGGACTAGAGTTGATTTTCTGGTGCTAAGTTTCAGGACAGTATGATAGCAATTATATTATTTAAAATTATTATGTCTGAGGTACATTCTCTGGCTTCTATAAGTTTATTTACACCAAACCCCCCAAAACACACGCTGTTTGAGTTTTAGCATATTTGGGCCTAATTATTCCCATCATTTTGTGGGGATAGAAGTCTGTTCCACATGCAAGATATTGTTTATAGTATCCAGAATTACCATTTATATCCTACAAAACAGCAAGTATTTGATCAAATTTTAATTTTGCAGGTTTCCCTACATGTAACATGTGAACAGCTTTAATTTGTATTCTAGGTAATAATCAAAAATCTAGAAAACCACATTGTGAAACCAGGTGAAACAGAAACGCTTAAACGTTTCCTTTGGAGGAGTTCTGAATGGAGAATATTGACAGACAAAAACTTTTTTTTTTTTTTTACTTCTTAAATGCTAAATGTTTACATATTTTTTTACAATCTTGGTATAATTCCTGCTCTAAGTGGGTAGCTCTGTCGGCTAAAGGCACATTTTAGTGGCCCTATATTGCAATTTACGATTAATCAATTACTAAATTAGTTCACGATTATTTAAATAATTTGTAATATGATTGTTTCAGCCATAGATAAAATACATGAAATTAGCTCCACAGAGTAACTACAGCCCAGATGTACAACTTCTGATATTAATATTTTAAATGCTCAGTCAGTTCCTCTTCTTGTTCCAGTGCACATGTAAATACAATACATTTATTTTCCGTCCCTTGAATGTATTATTTTGCATGATCCAGAGAGAGCATATTAGATAAAATATAAGAGTGGGGTTTACCTCTGCACAATTCTCTATCTTCAGAAGAAAACACAGGATAAACCCACATATTATAGACGATATTTGGTTAAACAGACACTGTCTTAGTCGCAGGTAAATTTAAATGCAATCCTTTTCAAAGTGGAAAAAGTCCTAATTCCACATTCATCAGAGCCAGTGA
>NW_015150891.1:632908-659724 GCF_000732505.1 Cyprinodon variegatus
TATATATATATAAATATGTGTATTTTTATTTATATTTAATTGTGTTTGCATCTTATATCAGTGCACTAGACTGCCACCCTGGGTCCCTGAGCAAGACCCTCAACCCCACACTGCTCCCCCGGGCACCGCACAATGGCAGCCCACAGCTCCCCAATGGGATGGATTAAATGCAGAGATAAATTTCTCCAACGTGAGATCAATAATGTTACTTTTTTTAAATTAGCCGGAGCTCCAATCACTCTTCAACCCTTTAGATCAGGGATGACCAAAGTTGATCCTTGAGGGCCGCTTTTCTGCAGGTTTTAAAGGTTTCCTGCTCAAGCACAGCTGATATTCATTGACAGCTGATTAAAAGGCTTTTTCTGAACTGCAATCATCAGAAACAGCTGTGCTAAGGCAGGGAAACTTCCAAAACCTGCAGGACATCAGCCCTAAAGGACAGATTTTGGGCATGCCTGCCTTAGATTAAATATATTTCACCCAGGTAAAATGACGGAAATGTGAAAATATTTTTGCTCCACACACCAATCTTCTAAAATTCAACTGTAAGGACAAAAAAAAAAAAAGTTTTCCTTGTGTTGGACTGAAGGTATAACTGTGGATGTCTCCCTCTAGTGGTCGTTTTTAGAACTTTCAGCCCAAACTGATGAAGACGTCACCAGACTCAGCAGGTTGCAATGCCACCAGCAAGACTTTCTTTAATGGTGAGGCTCAGAAGTGAACTGTGTGACACAGCCACCATCACTTTGAGTGAATAAAATAAAACATGGCAGAACAATTAAAAGATAAAACAAAGCACTTTTTTTTCCAAAACATTTTCACTTCTTTCTACACAAACCTGTAAAAGCAACTTAAGTTACAATGCAAGAGCGATCCACAAATACTTTTTTTTTCCTCCTTTAAAAAACAAAAAAAAAAAACAAGGTAGGCAACGTGACAGCACAGGATGGTTAAAATGGTTCAGGGGTAACCTTTTTCCCTTTTAATCATATTCACAGAATCCTTCCTGGTCAAAAAAAAAAAAGAAAAATACTAGAAAAAAAAACTTTTTAAGATGGGAAATGGTGAGCAAGTGCCTGTCATTAAAAAAATTGGTAAAATTTTAATAAATAAAAAGTGTATTAACACAATGTGTCCAACTGACCATCTGCTGTTTCACTGTGATCACCCCAGAACTATGTAAACACGACACCATCCAAGTATGTTTTGAAGACCATCAATCATTTTTGTCAGATCTTGTCCCTCCAGAGTTAGATAGGCATGAGGCCGATCCAGGCAGGTGAGAGGTGTGATGCAGCCTGAACTTTCAGTTCCTAACATGACTGGCCATTCTTTGAACATCCTTGGTTAGATCCACTGCTTTTCCATATTCCCTCAATCACGGAGCACGGTGAGGCCATGGATCTTCCTCCTGAGGGATTCATCGGTTCTGCAGCACTGCGGCTAGGCATGCAATTCACGATTATTTAGCCAATCAATTCATTTGTTGTTGTTTTTTTTATTCATATTCGGATAGCAGAAGGTTCCTTAAAGATTTGTTATGGTATTAAACCAGGTGAAGCTAAAAGTTTTTTTTTTTTTTATCTTAAATGCAAAATGTTTATTTTTTAAAGTTTTGATATAATTACTGCTCTGATTTGCTGTTGGTGAAAGGCATATTTTAGAGTATACTCCATTTAATGGTTCATCAAATTAGTGGGTGACTATTTTAATAATAGTTTTAGCTTTAGCTTGCGCTTGCTGGAAGCTTTCATCTTAACCAGGAGGATCTGCAGTTTTTCTCGCATTTTGTCGAGTCCCTCATGAGATTATCAGCCATCATGTTCAGGCGTCAGCACTGAAACAGCCACGGTTTAGAGCTCACATGGATTGGTTTGATTAAGCCACCAGGTGGCGAGTTTGGCAGCTTTAAGCTTGTCTTGAAAATCTTTTTGCAGCCTAGAGTGGATCGTCCTCAGAGAGCTGTTAGTTGAGGATAATGACCTGCTTCTGCAGAATCTCTGTTTTTTAATGGTCAGACACTCTTTGTTCTGGATGAAGACCGGGTCTTGGTTCCGACTGGCTGAGCCTAAGCGACTGCCATGAGCTGACCGTATGCCTTCCTTTTCACCTGCTCCACATTGGCCAGTTCTATCAGATAGATTCTGTCATAAGGGCCTGCCAATAGCCGACCTCCATGTGACGAGATTTGAGATGCTCCATGGTATTGCGAAAAGCACCAGGAACCTTCGAAATACCGGCTCCCTGCAAGTTTCCTGCCAAGGTGACGTTAAGCAAACGTTTGACAAAGAAATATTAATGGTGGACACTACCCCATTAACCCGCCTGCCTGGTGATTTGCTACTACAGCCCACGGTGTTTCCTGCCAGTGCCGTACAATTCAATACCTTTAGAATTATAGTGCAAAATCACTCACTCAAAGAAACCATTATTCCTGTTGGAAGTTATAAACCATGTTTACCACACTGGAAGTGTGATCTCCATGCCCTTCACAAAAGTCGGAATCTCAAGTCCGACAGCAGTCAGATCACTTGGTGACTCCCCCCGTGCCGAAAGAGAGGAAAATCAGACTTTGACAAAAACTGGCTGAACACTCAAGTCTTCACAATCAGCGAATGGGATGTTGGCTTTGTAGAACACGCTATCCATCTGTCTGACATTCTAATGACATAAAAAAGAACAGCACACTTTATGCTAGCTACATCAATCAAAGTACGGATGAGAACCGAACATCAACACTTGGCACTTAAGAACGGAAATTAAATAAGCAAAGAAAAACATTCCCCAGTTAATTCAATGTACATAGTTGTAAACAAGATGCCGGCTTCAGGGCACGATGAGAGACAATCTGAGTTGGCGTCGGGCACACCGAGCCCGGGACGCGACTTGCACCACATCCAATGTTAGTCTGCTTAATGCTGCCATCTAGCTGCAACCATCTCACATTTAAAATGTAAGAATTTTTTTGTGTTTTTTCTCCTTCGAATACTAACTTGAAATTTTTGCAAATAAGTTTTTCCCTCCATCATTCAAATAAAAGATAAGCATGTTGGTGTGTTTCTGAAGCGAGGTGCTATTATATCCCAGGATTTAGAAGCAAGTGGTTTCTGCAAGGCACTGTTACTTCTGCAGATTATGGTAACGGGCAGTTACCTCGACATCATTGAATCCAGAGAGCGATGGCCGGATGGGGCCTAATTTGGTCCAGAAATAAGAGGGAAGCGAGGTGAGGGAACCTAGATGTAATTTTTTGGCAGTGCCAGGCCTAATCAAGCAGCTTTATCCTCCGAAGGGCAAAGCTACGTCTAATTCTTCCACTTACTGGTTATCCTGGAGCGCTCAATTTTCCAGTAAAAGGAGAAAAAACACTGGATCCGAGGAACAGAATTCAATATCACCGTTTCAGATTTACGCACATTGTTGAAATGAACCGAAACTTTACGAAACAATCATCAGTTGAAGGTAACTCCGATATATCCAAACATGAAGTTTTTACATTCATGTATCACAGGGCTTTACTTTACAGGAGAGCCTCAGATTAACTCAACTAAAAACATGCCTTTCATCTCATTTAAACCATCAGCTAAATCCAATCGAGGTTTATCGAGTTAAATCAAACGCCTGGGTGTGAAGAAAAGTGTTCAGGCTGCAAGGAGAACTGACGTGAAGCGATGTGTGATGGCTCGTCTGTAGACATGTGGCCGACCAATTGTACGCAACCCCTTCAAAATAAAGAGCTCTTGTAATAAAACCTCTGAACAAAGCAGAGAAAAAACCCTCAGAAGAAAATGGAGGAGCTTCGTGTGTCAGTGTGTGCTAAGTGCAAAATCTTGTCGAGGGGGCTGGTAAAGGCTGGTAAAACTTAAAGGTAACCCAAACTAGTGGAGACGGCAAAAAACAAGGGGGAGGGGGGGTAAACACTGAGTCTGGAAAAAAAGTCACTTTTTCAGGGGCTGGTAGACTGAGGCGTTGGGGTCCAGGGAGGAGGGACTATTGTCCATGAACTTGGATGAGTAGTGCGGGGTGACCGGGCTCAGGTTGCTGCTGTCGGACGAGTAGGACAGGCTGGGCATCACCGCCATCACCTCTGCTATCTTCTGCTTCAGCTCCACGATCTCCTGCTCCCTCTGGTGGATCTGGCCTGGATGGCAGGAAACAAAAACAGGACGCACCGAGGTTAGACACATCTTCTATACATTTTTAATGGGAATGCTGGTCATCGATTCATGAATTAATCTAAAGTTGATTGATCTCATCCACTGACCATTAATTGATAAGCAACGTTTCTCTTAAAAACCTGAGTTTTGTTTGTATGAAGACGATCTTTCCAGAACATGCAGGGTCAGCTACTTCCAACAATGTTTATATATAAAAAATAAATAAATACAAAAAATAGTGCATTATATATTCAGTATATTTTGATAATTTATTATAAAAGCTGTATGAAATACAGACTGAAAAACTGTTCTCTTATACATTATTACACTTAAATCTATAAATAGAACTACAGCTGAAACAATTAATCGGATTAATCGATTATTGAAATAATCAAACTAATTTAGTAATCGATTAATCATTAACTGGAGTGTAGAGACTGTAAAACATGGCTTTAGCTGACAGAGGAACCCACTTAGAGCAGTAATTATGTCAAAACTGTTAAATATATAAATATTTCAAATTTAAGATTAAAAAATACATATATATGTTTTCGTCTGTCAATATGCTCTATCCAGACCTCTTCAAGTGCAAAAGTTAGTTTTACCTGGTTTAATTTAGTAAAAAATCATCTTTAAGGAATCTTTAATAATCTATCTGATTATTAATCAAAAATATACTAAACAAAGATTCACTAAATCATTAGTTGCAGCCCTAAAAAGAACAAGAGAAAAAGCCTTTGTCATCCACCGTGCTTATAACTACCCTGTCTTCTTCTATCACTTTCTTTTTTATCGTTACATCTTCACTTTTAGAGCAGAGGAGTTGAAGCTGCTCCCCCATGCAGCACAGCTAACAGGGTGCCATTGAGGCAGTGGTGGCTGGTGGAGTTTTCTTTAGGGGGAGCTAAAAATTCAAAAGACATATATCAAAAAACAATAAAAGTATACCAAGTTACCACACCAGTACATTTATATAAATACCAACAACAAAAGACATTCTAAAAACACTTTATAAAAACAAAACATAATTTCATGTACAGTTTTACTTTTTAACTATTTTCTGAGAATGTGTTTATTGAAGAGCAACTATGCAAATTAACATCTAGAAAAAGTACGTTATATTCTATTATTTTCCATGTGAATCCCAGATTGTTCATTCTTCTTTGCCTTTTCTGAATAGTGTTTTAAATCAGTCAAACCTGTCTTTATCCATGCTGGCTCAGATCCTGACGTTTATAAAAGGAGGAAGGAAAGCAGGATAAGGTGTTAGCCTCGCTGCATGCAGTTAGCCAAGTCTTTTTCTTAAACCATGTCCTGGAAAAGGATAGTTCTTTCTCCATTTCTCTCTCCAATGCGTAAAACATCTGCGCTGTGGCAGGAGGTGGTGAGCAAATACACTTCCTGTCACCTCAGGGCGCACCAGAGCTGCACCCCGAGCTCTCCTGTACCTTTGTATTGCAGAGGAGCGACTGCGCATGTACAACTTTTAACGAGAGTCAAAGGGCAAAGATTTCTCATCAATCTGACGATAAATTGAATGACGCTTTACAAGTCATTAAAGATTAAATATGCATCTTGCACATCTAAGAAATACATTTTAATATATTCCGAATTATTTTAAAAGTTAATTTAAAATGAACTTATATATATATATACATACCAGAAAAAAACATTTAAAGCATCAATAAATCAGATGGAACAAAATTCAGACCATTAATCAACAACTTATCCTGAATCAATTTTTCTAGAACAGCTGGATTCATGGTGAGAATAAATTCCACCTAAGTGGATCTTATTAGGAGACCTCTGAAGGTACCAGAAACAGCATTAAATGATTCGATACAAACACACCGCACTGTTTTGATTGGGAAACCAGACACCCATGTCCTTTCTATTTAGGCTTAATTTGTAGTTCTATTGCTGTAACGTGTAACAACTGAATAATTAAAAGGGAAATTCAATCATTTAATGAGAAAGATCTCTAGAGTAAGCATGTCGACCACCTAGAACAGTATTTCCATAACACAAATAATTCCATGTTAATGATCATTTATCATGTAACCAACATGGACACTTCAGCTGACTCGCTCTCAGAGATTGTTCATACCTTGTGCTATTTCCAGCTGCCTCTTAGCATCTCCCAGAGCGGAGAACAGGTCCAGTTTGATCCTGGTCTCGGCGCTGAGGCTGTTCTCCAGATGCTGGGTCTTCTCCTGCATAGCTGACAGCGCAGACATCAGCACCTCGGTGTCCTTCTCGTTCTCTTTATATTTGCGCAGCTCCTGAAGTATAGGAGGGGGACAAATAGGAGCAACCATGTAAAGGTGATGGTAACAGAGCGTAACAAAAGCACCTTTCCACACTGGAGGGCAGATTTCAGTAAAAGCAGTTTAACAGCAGGACTTCACACAGAAGCAGGCAGCAGTAAAGTCTCACCTGACACTTTCCCTCTAGATCCCTAATCTGCTCCTCCTTCAGCTTCATGTCCATGCTGAGCTTCTTACACTCCGTCTCCAGCTCTCTGATACGACCACGAAGGGAATCGGTGGACTCCACTCTGGTGAACAGGTGGGAAACCCGTTAATTTAAAGATCAGAAGGGGCTCAAACGGAAAAGACCATAAAAGAAAAGGTACCTGGTTGCAGCAGCTAGGGCTACAGCTCTGGCTGCGGTGGCCTCCTCCATCTTCTTCCTCTTTCGCTCCTCAGCCAGCTGCTTCTCCACCAGAGCTCGGGCTTCCTGCTCGGCCTTCAGCCGCTTCTCCAGCTGAGATATTGTCTGCTTGTCCTTCTGCTTTGCCTGGACGGCACTGTGGAGCCTGATGGGTGGAGAGAGAGGTGGTCAACCTGGCTGCATCTGCATGGCATCACATTTAGAGTCAATTCATTCTTCCTGAACTTTAAGCTTCTTCCAGAATTACAACAAAACTCAAAGTAGGTCACAATATAAAGGGAATCAAACAAATAGTGTCTAAAGCCCCCGATTTCGCCCAGCGTATGCCTGACATAGGAAAAATCTGGCAAAAACACTGCTATACTTTAGATAAGTTATGGGTACGTTTTGTATAAGTTATGAATACCCTGAAGCACGCTGGCACACGTCGACATACGGCGAATATACGTGAACGTGTTTCTAACTTACAGCTACCATATAATGGTGTAGTGGCCGCGTTTTTGTATATAAGGGTGTTCAGAGGAGGAAACCATCAGTGGTTCTCCAGACTGCATCCGTATCATAGGGTGAGCAAGAATGTGAGTGTGATGGATTCTCCCTGCGTTCACGACAAACGGCCAACAAACCTCCTAGCAGACATGACGCCGAATCTGCTGCAACTGCAAAACCCCCTTCCTTTCTTTTTCTTTATTTTTATTTCTTTTTTTGGGGGGGGGGGATGAACAGCAGCAATACATATTTTTATGTAGAACGGGTGACTGAGGGGAGCAGCTTTAACTGATGCTTCATAATGCCCATGAAATGATGCACAAGCGTCATTTTATGGGCATTACGCTGCCGTGCGTTATGCATAAGTTAAGCTGTCGTTGGATATAAGCTTTGGACTTGTTATGAATACTCCATGTATAAGCCCAAAATTGAAAAAATATATAGAAAAGTCATTGTATTCCAGCGTTTTAGGAGATTCTGGGACGTAGGGCATACGCTGGCTGAATCGGCAAGGTGTGACAGGGCCCTTAGATGTCTCTCAAACAAAGATAGGCAAAGTGTGGATTTACATTTAGAGCTTTGAGTCCTTTGGCCTACGCATGTTTAAGCAGAAGCCTGATTTTGGACAATTCTACAGAAAAATGCGACTTTTTCACTGCATTCAAAACGGCCCAATTCTGATCCTTTCAAATTCATATATGAATTTTGCCTTTTTCATGCTTAGTAGCAAATTTATTTTACAGTTCTTAAAGCATTTGAGGTCTTAACAGTAAAGGCGCATTTCACCCGACCCTCATGTCCTCATCCAGGCTCTGACTGTCGTTCATATCGATTCCTCGCCAACTCAGTCACTGCTCCCATAAAAACAGTTCTGTTCCCTTTTCCTCACCCATCATTCTTACACAGAAATAATGACCCGTTATTACTCCTGTGTGACATCTACACACACACCATCACACTCCAGTCTGATGGTGGCCATATTTAATTAGAAGCCTGAATGGCCATACAGGGGGGAAAAAAAACAAACACAGGAAAAAATCCATTTTCACTGATTTGCATAGCATCAGTAACTACGCTTACATGTGCAAAAACTCCCCGATCTGATCTAAATCATGTTTGATGGAAAATTCAAAATCTTTGTTTAGATGGAGACTAGTTAAAATGATCCTATCATGACGAATGTGTGCTGTACCAAAGGTTAAATCCTTATGCGTATACAAAACGGTCAAGAACAAAGTGGAAAAGTGTCACACTGACGTTGCACACATGTTCAGAGATTATTTTAGTCCAGAATGGAGGCCTTCAATCTGACCATTTGTGTCCATGTAGCTAAGGTGCTAACACCAACACATGGATAGCAGTCCAAATTGTGGCTCTGGGTGCATGTTTAAGGCTGCTCTGTTGGTCTTTATGTAGCTAGTTTCTGCAGGATGGTGCGCTGCACCTCCAACACTCTGCACAAGAGCACAGTTTCCTTTATTTTCATATATTTGCTGGTTAAACTTCTCCACAACATCCTTCCTGAGCTGTTGGCCGCGTTCCTTAAGGGCTGGTTATCCTCCCGCAGCAGTGTGTCGCAGTGAGCTTGTCGCAAATATTTTTGATTTATGCCCAATTTTTGAAGCATGGTCTGCTCTATGTTATTCCACGCCACAAAGCAAGAGGGACAATTACGAACTAGCTGTGGGTCTAGATACGGCCAAGGCGGAGAGGAAGTGGGGGTAAGTTTGTGCGATAATGGAGGGACATGAGGGTGAAGAAGAGCGGGGATCCAGGTGGACAAAGGGTCCCAGCGTTCTCCAATAATAGAGCACCAAAACAGATGCTGAATACCACTTAAACTAGGTGACTTTTTCTCTTTGCATATTCAATCACTTCACAGCTATACACTCTATTCATTTCATGCAATGACCTGATACATTTCTGTGAGCAGATATCAGATCCTTCAAACATATTGGTAGTTACTCTGTGGATTTTAGATTGTAATATTTCAAAGAACAAATTTCTGAGCTTTCTTTGTAGCTAAATCCCTGCTTGTTCATTCGTCCTCACTTGTTCTGCAGCAGCTCGTTGTCCTGGCGCAGCTGGCCCAGCTCCGAGCGAAGGCTGCGGTCCTGGCTGCTCAGAGAGGAAAGCTGGCTGCGCAGCTCAGACTCCAGCTGCCTGTTGGCCTGTAGGTCTGCCTTCAGCCGCTTCACGTCCTGCTCCAGCCTTTAACAACACAAGTTTATGAGACGACAGCTTTTCATTCACAGCTCTGCCACCGATACAGTAACACTGACACGACATGGCTGATGGGGAGTCTTACCGTACTAGGGTGTCTGGCTTGCCCAGCTGGTTATTAGGGATGCAGTTCTCCACTGGATCCTTCTGCCCCTTCCCCGAGCCTTTCTGTTTCTTCTCGTTCTTATTGGTGGAGGAGCCTGAAGGGAGGCTGCCGTTTGTAGAGCTGTGGTTCCGTGGGGACGAGTTGGTGCCCCCGCCCACATTTTTGTAGTTCTTCCCCGTTCCCCCCATGTCCTCTTTAGCTGTCCCGTCGGCGAGGGAGTTCTCCCCAGCCAGGTCGTTATTCAGTCTCTTAGTCCCCACGTAGTTCTCGATAATTTCTGTCTCCTGCAGTTTGGAGTCCAGTGCATGAATAATACTGTTGTTATTGATCCCCACTGTGTTCTGTTTTTTACCCTCGCGCTCTTTAGCCACACTGTCCTTCCCCTTTTCACGATACTCCAGCTCCGGCAACGTGACCGAGGAGCTTTTCTTCCCAGGCGGCGCTCCGTTTTGGGAAACGACTGTTGGTTCTACCTCAGAGATCCCCTTGGCTAAAGCAGCTGGATGAAAACAAACACATGCTGGGTTAACCGACACAAACATCACCAAGAAAATTTTGCTGGTAGGCAACTTGAAACCACAGATATCAGTTAAATCCTGACCTGGGAACAAACTGGAAAACATCATCCAATGATCCGATTAAAATAAAACTTGTTTGTTTGTTTGTTTTTAGGAACCTTAATCAAACAAAAGCTCCTGGAAGTCAGATAAACAGAAACCATCTTAAAATTCACTATCAAGAAACACAGATCCTGGTTGTTTAAATTCGTAGGGAAGCAGCCTTATCAACGTTTCATTTCCAAGTTCTCCCTAGTGGTGCACAACTTTACACGAGTGAATAAAGTAAATGTGATTGGTTGTTTATCAAGAGGGCAGGATTGTTGTGGTGGAAGGTTTGCAAACAAGTTTGATTATGGCTGGTTTGTCGAAAGCGTCTTGCTAACCAGTTAGCAACTTAGTGCTAGTAGGTTCCCAATGGGAAATTACATTAGGACCAAGTAGCACTAAATTGGTGACTTAGAAACGACACTGTCAAGGAACGCTATGGATAGCGGAAACATGCAAGAGGAGGAGGGTTTTGTGTCGGAGGTCGTGGATGAGTCTCCTCCGCCATACATTTTTTATTTAGAGCAGGAAAGTGGGGACAAAAATGTTGTGGAAGAGGACACCAGGGCGGCAGAAGCTTGGTTTGGTGTAGAAGGCTTACAGCCGTACATGTTTGACTGAAAAAATTTGATTGACAGATGACCGTTGATATATGATTGGCCGAATTTAGGTGTTCTGGCTGACGTATAACTAACTGGCAAGCATAAGATAATGGAAAAAGAAAATACGAATTTTTAAGACAGGATTTTTTTTTCAAAAGAGAAATTTTCTAAATTTTGGGACAATATCATCTGATAAAGAGTACATTTATATACACGTTTAAGCCACAGTGATTTGACATTAAAACGACTTTAAATGGACCAATTTTGGAAACTCTTATGGTTTTAACAAACCAGCGCTTATAAGGTCAGAATAACAAATACTGACAGGAGCAGTTTTGTTTAAAAAAATACTCTCCCGGCACATTTTGTTCCTGCATATTTGACATCATGAGGCTCCCAATGTTACAATCATGAGTTCATGCTCCTTCTCTGCTCTCTTGCACCTGTAGGTTCTCTTACTTTTGTGTCTCTGTGTGTTTCTGCGTGCTCATGTAAAGACATGTCTCTCTTCAGTTTCATTCAAGCCTCACTTTCCTCAATATAAGCAGTGAAGCTACCTTTAGCATAGTTCATACAAAGTTCAAAATAAACTTTTTGAGTTATTTGAATGACTTCACTAAATCAAATTTTACCTCTTTATTAGAACAGCTATTAGCCTCTAAGGCTGAACAATTCTTCCTAAGATGTAAAACTGATTACACTGAACTAATATTCTGATGGCTGTTTTATTTTAAATTTGCTTCACACAAAACACAAGCATGTAGATGCGTTTTCCTCCGTTTACCTATTTTGTAATTGGTAAACAGAGAAACGAGCTGTTTTTATGCTAACTTTAACCTCTGCATTTAGCGGTTCAGGGGACATGGGCTACGTTCACACTGCAGCCTGAAGTGACCCAATTCCGATTTTCTTGCCCATATGTGACCTGTATCAGATCTTTTTATGACAGTCTGAACGACACAGATTGGATTTTTTCAAATGCGACCCAGGCCACTTGGATATGTGGTCCTGAATCCGATACGTATCTGATCTTTTCAAATGCGACCTGTGTCTGTACAGCCAGGTCGCATTCATCCGACCTACACGTCATTGATACTTGACAAATGTTACTAAACGTTACTAATCTGCGTCCTACTAAGCGGAGGCGGGAAAAACTAACAACCATGGCGGAAGATAACACAGAGAGCAGTCAATGGAGAGAAAGTGAGGTTGCTGACTTAATTCATATTTGGAAAGATAGCTCGATTCAGACCAAACTCGAAGGGTCTTACCGGAACCTGGCTCTCTTTTTTTTTGATCTTCTTAAAAAGATTTCGTTCACAATGTGCCTGCTCCTGTTGGAGAAGAACTTAAAGAACGCAATATACGCTGCGGTATTACGAGTCATGTTTACTTCCGCAAACACTGAGGACGCTTGCTACATGTGACGTCATCGCGTCCTCGAGTGCGCATGCGGGACACTTCGGTTGAACGCTTTCAGTTCACACAGTAGATCACATACAAGTCGCATATACTTGGAAGTGTGAACGGACACGCAAAAAAATCCGATTTCACAAAAAAATCGGAATTGAGCATTAAGGCCTGCAGTGTGAACGTAGCCATGGACTCCATACATGTTTCCCTAAAACTGATTATAAAATAAAAACTAGGAGGACTAATCAGTCCTGACATGGTGGGTTTTAGGTTTAGCTTTGATTTCTCCCTCCTTTCTTAAGCAGAGCCAACAGGCTTACACAGACAATCCACAGTCTAACCTTCTTCTGCTTCTCGCTCCTGTCTCTGCAGCATCTGTTGCTCTGGAGGCAAAGCCTGCTGTAGGAGCTGCATGTAGAACTCGTTCTCTTTTTGCACCTCCTTCTGTTTCCTCAGTCGCATCTTATAGCTCACGTAGCTCTTGAAGCCGAAGCCCAGGGTCACGACCGGATAGCCGATACTAGGAGGAATAATTACAGGACAATATTTTGGTTTTATTACATTGGGATTTCATCTGATAGAGCAAGAGGGTAATGACTGTGGTATAGAAGAAACACACTGCTCCCCGAGAGCCCCATGATGGCAGCCCACTGCTCCCCAAGGGGATGGTTTAAATGCAGAGGTAATGTAAGATAAACAAAGCACAATTATTATTACTCTGTGTATAAAACATTTTTTCAAAGCAATCTGTGAAAAATCCTTCATACCTTCCACAAGGACCAAAGGAGAGATCTGTGATTTCAGCAACAACCCCTATTGGAGCCAACTATGTGTATCTTTTGATCACTAGATGGGGCTATCAGCTCCAGTATATGAACCAAGAGGTGACCGGTAGTCCACAGGTGTTGAATCCGGAAGGACATACAAGTTTTTGACCGCTGTGGTGGAGAGTCATCGTTAACCCTGTGGCCGTGCATCGTGGAATAAATGGATTTGTTCACAAATGTTTCATCTGGCTGGATCAATTTTGTACAAGAAGATCTTTGGGATTCATTTTACACGCGATCAACAGGTTCAACATTAGCTGCTCGGCGTGTCAGAACTAAGCAGCAACGGAACAAAGCTTAACTAGTGCAGTATTTTTCTTTTTCTGTGCCCCTGCTGACCTTTAAGGTAGACTGACAGGAAGAGCATGGAGACATGCAGCAAAGGCTTCTTCCGGTCTGGAATTGAACCCTAAACGGTAGTGGCGAGTGTCACTACCTGATCCGTCCTGGAAGCACGATCCGTCCTTTGGTGCGCGAAAAGATATAAACCTTATTTCTATCCTTATCTTACTAAAGAATGCTGATACACGTCTTAAAATGTTAATGACTTTGTCAGACAATTTCTATGCTTTTTACATTTTCTTCGAAAAATGTCATTTAGGTGTTTCTGACAAGATAAAATCGAAGATGACCTGGAAGTATATCTGGATGCACATGCAAATGAGCTAGCTTATGGCGCGCATGCAGAACAGATTGTGTTTCCGGGACGGATCAGGTAGTGACAGCGAGTGCAGTAGCCTCCGTTCGCGGATCGGAGGCTTTACTGCTGCACCATTGTCTTGTGTAATCGACCTCTGTAATTGTTTTTTTGCATGTTTCCAAGGATACTGTTGGATTCCTCACAGCTGCTAAGCTCCAGCATTTGACGGTGGAAGACCTCTTGCTCATTACCCTCATTTTCCCCACGGATTTTCAGTCATGACGAGCTCGGTGGCAGGAAGCCACTGCACTCATGGAAACGACATGTAGAAAAATCTTTGGAGGAATCTGAACACAGCTTCTTGATGGAAGGCAGCACTGCTGGCAAAGAGCCACTGAATAAATATCCTGATCAAATTTAACAAATTAGGTTTTAAACCTAAATCCATCAGCAGCTGGACCAAGTTTTGGCTTAACTGCATTTTAAGGGTTATTTTCCTGTTAGACGTGGACCCTCCATCCCTGTATCAGGTCTGATCTGCTATTTTCCGGCATGACACAGCCATCACCATGCTTCACATGTAGCCCAGAGTTGAGTGCAGGGTAGGATCTAGCAAATCAATCAAAATGTTTCATCACTGAACCTGTGCAGCTTGTTTTCCAGGCATCTTTGGTTCCCTACATGCCTTTTGGTGACCTTTAAACTGGCCTCTACCAAGAGCCTCCTTCATTTCCATCTGTAGCATAGAGACCAGATTTATTGACTGCACAGCTAATCGTTGTCCCATAAAATGTGGTTATCTGCAGCTCCTTTAGTTACCATGACTAATGCTCTCCTTGTCTAGCCTGTCAGCTGAGTTTGACAGACATGTGTTAGCAGACTAGGTTAATTAATTGCTAATTAATCTTAGAGGTTTACCCTTCCTTGTCAAATCCAGTCTGCTGCATTCCTTGATCTTCATGATGCCGTTTAGTCACTGATGTTTTTTCAAAAAACTCCACTTAATTGGTTTTGTACATTTTTAAAGGAACTTGGTTGCAATTTTTTTAAGAGGTATTGGAATGAAGAGGTGTGATATCATTTATTAAAACATTTATAATTTCCCTTTATTTTTTTAAAGGATGCTCAATATGTCGGCATTAGCGTCACTATCAACTCATGTTGCTCATTTATTAACACATTACCGTACTTGTATCAATATTAACAGTTTAGGTTTATTTCCATCTAGTTGCTGAGGCGGTGCCAGCATTGTTGGAGGTTTTTTTCACAGTGTCTTAATTTAAAAAAATATAGATATCATATTTTCCATATTATAAGTTGCTAGTTTTTCCCCCCCATGCTTTCAACCATGCTGCTTATTAAAAAAGGTGCGGCTTTTCTGTGGACTTTTCCTAATCAGGGGGCAGAAGTGAAAGAAGAGTGGGCTAATTTTTATTTAGCACATGCTAGCAGCAGGCACAACTGAGAAAAAATGTCCCGAAGTCACACGTTGAAATTTATTTCCTGCTTTAAAGCTGGGAACCAATGAAAAGACTGCGTGCAACTCCTCCAGAGCTGAAATAAAGAGCTGACAAGGCCTCATCATTAATTAGAAGCTCTTACTGCTGCGAACCAACAAGCTAATGGGAGCTAGCATTCTTCATTGTCCCTTGGTTTTACATGTAGTGCTCCCCCTACAGGTTTGGTTCGAGACAGTTCAGTTAATTCAATAGCTTTTAGCCTGGTGCAGCTTATATATCATTGCTGTCGGGAAAAAACCTTGTAACTGCCATTTTGGATTTTTTTATTTTTATTTTTTCATAAATTGATACGATTGGTCAGTCCCCACGTGTGAACGTATGTTTTGGAAAATATTAACCAATTAAAAGTGTTGAAAAAAGGTTGGGACTTAATCTCGTTACTCTATTGGACTCTTCCGCTGTCGCTGTTTTTACAATTTCCTGTAAACTTTATGGTTTTGGACATACAAGGTTTCCGTCCGACAGCGACGATATGTAGCTTTCCAGTTAAAAAAAAAAAAAAACACCACAAACTTTGTGGGTATGCCTTATAGTGAGATGCGTTCTATAGTCCAGAAAATACGGTAATATTAATCAGATATATTTTTATAGTAGTGCATCCTTACATTTTTTTCTCATTGTTCTTAAGAAACGGCTGAATAAATGACGATTACCAGTGAGCAGCAAAGGGTCGACAGAGATCTACGTGGAAATTCTTCAGATCTTTGAACCGTATAGCAGCTTCGATGTACACAAACAGGATCCACAGCGAAACGGTGGGTAGACACACTCCTCTTTCTGTATAGAACAAGATAGAACAGCAGAGGACAGAAAACAAAAAAAAAAGGTGTATTAGCCTTTAACTTTACAAAGCCACAGCAAAGATATAAAAAACAAAACAATAAGCAACTGAAACCAACCTGTGTGCCAAACATACTGGACCCATACGTAGGTACTGGCTGCAAAGAACAACCACTGGACAGGGATGAAGAGGAGGCATATGATGTCGGATGTAAACGCCACACAAACAAAGAAAACGGAGAACGCCTACAAGAAGGGAAAAAAATAAATCAATGTTTAACGTTTAAGCTCACAGTAAAAACACCTTCATCTAAATTTTATATATATAGGTACAGATAAAAACATGAAAAGGAGTTTTTAAAGCTTTAAAAGGGATGGAATAACAGTAGAGGGAATAATGTCTAAAAACAAAACAAAACATTTCCCTGTTCTTATAGAGATCACATGATCATATTCCAGGTTTGCATGAATATTTAGGAAGCCTGTGGATGGAGGTAATACAGAGAGGCTCTTACCAGACCCTGATATCTGAACGAGTCGTAGACGCTCCGAATGAAAAGCCAGAAAGGCCACAGGTACTCGAACCTGAACTCCAGCACGAAGTCAGCCAGCAGAACTAACACCCAGACCACCAGGAACTTCAGGTACAGGAATGTGCTGCGGAGGACGGAAACAAAACTATGAGACCAGGAGAGGTGGAACGAGCAAAATTACCTTTACAAGTTTCCACATTTACCAACGCAAAAAACAATGTGTCAGTGTATTTTAAGGGATTTTATATATTACAGTAAAAACTCTGGTTTCAGATTTTGTATAGTCTCCCTCAGGTAATAATTTGTGCATTAATGCAATAACAAATTTTTGTTGATATCATTTCCACACCTGGAGATAAATAGTTTCATTTTTTTCTTTTTAAATAGTAAAGGATCAGCAAGATGAAGCATAACTGTCTCCTAACAACATGCTTCTCCCACCACCATGTTTTACTATAGGGAGGATGTGCATAGCCGTTTTCATGCACACTTCATTTCCCGCTGAGGGCAATGGATATACATTTGTAAGTAGAATAAAAGAAGTCAAATAAATTGCAATGCTCTTACCTGTACTTAATTGGTTTTTAAATCCAGATTTTTTAAATGATCCTTCAAATAAAATCCCAATAAAAGACACCGACTTAAGTGTAAAAATAAATCACATTTATACAATTACGAATATTTATGTGAAGTCTTCAAAAAAAAAAAAAAAAAACATTCCCAGTGTAATGATCTCTCAATTTCTCTCTTAGACCTGTGGCTCACCATACAAGAGAGCCTGTAACATCTACTGTTCACTTCATGACTTTTACATCCTGTACACATCAAATTCTCCCCCATTTAACAACTACGTAAATGGAAATGCAAACAGGTTCTATTTTCAGGTTAAAAAAAAAATACAACTTCCCACAAGTGTTGATGGTCCTAGTACCAAATAAGCATCTCCAAGTCCCTCCATATATACTGTAAGGTTTGCAATGATGTTCCTCAAAGGATTAGATCAGCGATGGGCACAAATACATTTTTGTTGGCTGTATTTTGTAGTTTATTTTGATACATTTTTCACATTAGTATTTGGTATTTTATTTTGAAATACATTTTGATGTATCAAAATAAAATACTGTACTTTTAAGATACTTAATTCTAAGAGCCTTTTACTTTTATCTCTTCACTTGTACACTACCTGGAAAAAACATCTGAAAGCAAGAGACTCCTTCCATAATCAGTCCACCAATATGCTGACCCCTCATAGACACCCCGATATAAACCTCTGCCCTGAGAAATGTTCAGTAACCCAAGGAGCCCTTCTATAAGTATACTTATTTACTCTTTTAGTGGAATAGATTTAGCTTTATAGATAATTAGATGTCATCAGGGGCAGTCTCACAGAAAGTATTTTACAGTATTTTGAAAATAAAAAAATACACAACACTGAAGTATTTTGATACAAAACAAGAAGGCATTTTCATCATCTCAAAATACAATTTATAAAAAAGTATTTTGTTTAGTATTAGAAATACTGCCCATCCCTGGATTAGATTAATTAGCTATGAGTTACTACTCAACAATGGGGGATTTCACCTGAGATGATTGATTCAATGCGTGTGTAAATGCTGGTTTCTACAGAAGAGGATTAGGACCACTGAGAAAAAAAAAAAAAGTTAACAGATTTTTTTTTTTTTTATTCCAGTATGAGAAAACAGAATTCTTAATCTCAGAGTTCTGACTTTGACCTCAGAGTCCTCACTTATTCCTCAATTTAATCTCAGAGTCCTCACTTAGTCCTCAATTTAATCCCAGGGTCCTCACTTTAATCCCAGAGTCCTCAATTTAATCCCAGAGTCCTCACTTAGTCCTCAATTTAATCCCAGAGTCCTGGCTGAAATCTGACAGTTAACAAATGTTGGCATCAAGCCGTAGCCTTGTCTAGAGTTTAAATTAGCTCTCTTGTTATAAACACCTTCTGCTCTCCCATTAATGTAATAGCATCTGGCAATTAAAAAGTCGCCTAATTCTGACATTTTCCAATATGTTACCGACACAACTACAACAACTACCATCTTTATCAATGAAGCTGAGAGCTCCCACATCTTTTCCATCATGGTGCCCTTTAAGATTAAGATCCAAAATTCTGAGTTTAAATTCAGAATTCTGACCATTCTATTTTTTTTTTCTCATATTATACTGAAATAAAATGTTAAAATTATTTAACTTTTTATTTTTGTCCTCTCTTTGGCCCTAATCCTCTTCTGTAGAATTATGTGGAAAAAGTAAACGCGAACCTAGTGAAAAACTGTTCAAACTGAGACGGGCCTGGATTACTGCAATGCTTTTAACCTTTACCTGTGAAACAAAAATTAAATGAGACAAAGAACAGCCAGTGGAGAAACTGTGGTTTAAATCCTCCACATATCAGCAGTAGAAATAAGCAGGTGTGCCTGTGGTTCATGTCTGAACATGTTGGAGTCGGACAGCACAGCTGCTTTCCATTTGTCTCGGATTACCGTCAATCAATTTAACGAGCAGCAGTTTATATTGCAAATAAATTAATAAATAAATAAGGCATTTGAATGGAGCCCCTCTGCCAGACAAAGCACATGTGATTTCAAAACGAGCGCCTCCTTCATTACCGCTTTCCTCACAAAGTTACAGCGCATTTCCTCTCATTTTCAATAAAATAAAATTTAATTGATTCATTTCCGGGCTTATTTAACAATTAACGTCCCTCGTGGATCCATTCACAGGTTAATTGAAATTGGAAGAGAAATGTTTTGTTCAGGCTAACGTTGGACGCACCGTGTTTTAAGGACCGTTAACCCGGGCCTGATATTTAATAAAAATACATAGTGCTGCTAAAGAGCTGCAAAATGACCGTTACACAGGCTGGCAGCCGCGTCCTGACACATACACAGCGACGCCATTGTTATACAATAAGGTCTCTCCGAACCCCCCCTTCCTTCTTTTTTTTTTTTTTTTTTTTTTTTTTTGTACCTGCTATATATACCCTCGGTGATTCGGTTCCGTTTTAACGGCCGTCGGAGTTTGCTGCAGTCCGCATTGCGCCGCTTCATCCTCCCCCTGTTGATTCTCTGTTGATATCGCTCTGGGAACTGCAACTGGAAACGTCACCCGCTCATTCTAATGTCCCCACTTGTTCCAGTTACCCACCATTGTAGCTGTTTTATGCTCATGAAACAAAGAAATAAATAAAAACAGTCCCGACGAAGGCCCTCCCCTTTTCACGACACGCAGCGTCGCGACGTCGGCGTTGTGACGTGTGACGTCTAAGTCTAAGGACGTAAGAAACATGGCGGCTCTTTTATTTTTTTATTTTATTTTATTTTTATTTTTTTATTTTATACAACTTTATTTGTTTATTCAAAGAACAATAAAGAGCACTATAGGTATTCACAACAACCATTATTTACAGACATTTTCAACAAGTGTAAATTCACATTTTTACCAGTCAAGTAAATGACCTCGTTTTGCAAAACAAGAAGAAAGACAAGAAAAAATAAAAATAAATTAAGATCGTATATCTATTAAACAAAAGTTAATACTAGGGGGAAACAGCGCTCTAAATAATATTAAAAAGGACAAAGGTATCTTGAGTTTTGATTGCTTTCTTATTTTCTGATAATTGTCTGGTGTCAATATATTGTTTAAGTTCGTGCTTAAAAGCAGTAATGCATGGTTTGGAGCCTCTATATTTACATTTATGTATTAAGAACTTGGTCATAATAATAATAAAGTCAATTATATATACCTCATCTGATCTATTTGGTTGAACCTTACAATTTCTCTTAACGCTGAATAGTATAGTCTTCCAAAATTTTATTAATAAAAGTCTTTGTCTATTTTTCTCTTAATTAAATAATAAATGTCGTACCAGAAGGACTGGATAAGTGGACAGTTCCAGAATAGATGAACAAGTATTTCAGAATTATTACAGCAGAAGCTGCAAGTGACATCAATGTTTTTTTCAAAGCCTTTCTGGGTAAAGACTTTGGTAGGATAAATGTTATGGATTATCTTAAATGAGATTTAGTTTTGTTATTTATCAAATATCGATTTGGATGCAGCCAGACTTCTTTCCAGTTGATGTAATCCAAGAATCTTCCACAGTTTGAGATGGCATAAGGTACCACTTTAATGTTCAGCTGAAATAAGGCTCTGATTGATTAATTTTTTGAAACAACAAAACATATTTTACCTACAGAAGAATCCACTGGTGATAACAAGGACAATTGAGAAATGTTTAATTTAGGATGTGACCAAAAAAGCATACAAATAGCCGAAGAGATGGATCCAAAGACTTTCGTATAATCCCCTGGAGGAATCGAAAGATTAAATTCAGTTAAAAACTCCTCATATGAGAAAAGGCGACCATCTTTGTTAAATCACTGAGCCACGTGTGTAATGTTATTTTGGAACCAATACTCAATAAAAAGAGATTTATGCTTGTATAGAATGTCCTTGTTATTCCATATAAGATACCTATGGGGGGAAAAGTTGTGTTTATAGATCAGAGTCCATGACAGGAAGGCCTGGCGGTGAAAAGCTGATAACTTAATGGGAACTTTATCAATATCATAATTGCACATTAAGAAGAAGTTTAATCCACCAAGTTTAGAAATCATATACAAAGGTAAAGCATTCCAATGGCTCTCTTATATATATTTACTTTTTTTTTTAATTTAAATTTTTTAACAAAATACATTAATTTTCATTTTCAAGTAGGAAACTTGTATTACTACCAATGGAAACATACAAAACTTAAAAAAGAATTAAATTAAAATAAAAGACGGACTCATTCTGCAGCAAGACAGTTTCTGGCATCATGTTAACTTTAGCAATTTTGTGAGTAAAATAAACAAAAATTTTGACCAATCATTGGCCTCCCCTGTGGCCACCCCTACCATTTATTTCCCTCTAATACAGATGGTGGCAACAGTAATACTCTTAAATGGAATATTCAAAACATTTGAATATTCCACTTAATATTCTACAATTTTTCATATATTAGCAATAAAAACAACAAAAACATCATAGTTAATTATGCACACCCTTAGTAAAAGGTAGTTTATTCAAATATACTAAAAGTGTACTAATTTCCTTAAAATCAGGCAGTGCACTTAAAGTTTACTTATTCTAAATTATATTTCATATACTTAACAATTGTTTACTTTGTTTACTAAAGTATACTTTAGTAAACTTAAAAATGTCCCAATTTAGTTCAAAGAAGTATTACTTTAGTAATACTTCAATTACACTAAAAGCACATTGTTCGATATACTTTCTAAACTTATACTTAAGTATTCTTAATAGAATTTACTTCAAGTATACTACTTTTGTAAAGGGCATTGATATACTAACATTAAAGATGATAAATGCAGAATTCAAACAGAAATAGATTTTTGTGTTTTATGGGGTAAGGAGAAAAGTCATCTAGGATTTTTCAGTGAAATCATAGATAAATAACTATTTTAATAAGAACTTGTTAAATATTTATGTAGATATTTTTAATTGTAAATGTCAATTTTATGCAGAATGATTACTGCTAAAAGTAGGTACTGTAAGTAATGTCAATGGAAAAGATTTTCGCCCAAAACTCAAATCTGAAAAATTTGATCCATTATACCTTTTATCTAGAAAGCACGGATGTTTGAATATATTCATTTTTTTTGTAAACAAAGGCTGTGGGAAAATATATTTTGTCTTTATTTAGAAAATATGGATGTTTTGCTCGTTAATTTTCCTGCTGGAGCAGTGCAGATTGACGGTGAGGTTTTGGTGCCTATCTACTTTAGGCCACCCCTCAGTGTACATTGGTTATCGCCTGGACACCCTTATAGAAATTTTCTGGCTACCCCTCTGTATGACATGTCACTACATAGTTTTTGTATATGTCTATATTTGTCGACTAACAGAGATAAAGATGAATAGAAGATTTTGTGTTCGTTTTTGAAACTTATTAATGAAGGTTTCTGATTTTTTCCTTTTACATACATGTATATGATATCTTCCCATACTTAGAACTATTATGACCATGTCAGATAAATCCTTCGGAATGTCATTCTTGTATGTTAATATTTGATTTATCTGAAAAGGTGTTATATTATCTATTTGTTGCTCAACCAAATATTCAGGTTGTGTCAAAAGCAACCTGTGACTCGACACAAATAGAAGAAATGTTCAATAGTTTCTGGTTCTTCAACGCAAAATACACAGGCATCCAGTCTCTGCTGTTGGATGATAACTATTAATAATTTTATATTGTACTTCTGTTACTTTTGGTAGAATTGGCCATTTTAAATATTTAAAATATTTTCCTATGTGACCTTAATCATTTATTGTTAGAATTTTTGTAATTCCAGTAAAATTATGAAAGGTTTTACATTTAAATGCTGTGCCTATAAAATGATTGTTACACTTTTTATCTCTAATAGGCCATTGCTCAATTTTTAGCATGCTCTTATATTTAATACGCTGGAAGAAATAATGATAAATGTAAAGGGTGTGGAGAAAAAGAAAATGTCGAACACTTACTGATGAACTATAAAACTTATGAACATGAAATTTAGAAGCATGGTTGGAAGGAAAGGCAAAGAATGGAGTGTTAAAGGAATATTAGGACATGAAGGAAATATAAAGGATATTCACAGATTAAGGGGAAAAAAATATTAATTTATCTATAGAATACAAAATAAAAAAAAATAGAATTTGATGTAAAGTAATGTTGCTACACCACTCGTGTACAGTAGGTGGCGGTATGCACCTTAAAATTGCGATCCACCATAATAGAAAAGAAGAAGAAGAAAAAACATGGCGGCTCCCTGCTAGTCCAACGATTTCTCTGAATTTAAGCTTTTTTCTAACCCTGACATTAAATTCTGAACGGTAAGTGGGATTACACTGTTAAATACTTTTCGTTTCGGTTTATTTTAACCCTATAGACGCTTAGAAAAGGTCAAAGTAGACACTTTTGAGCTTACTAGCAGTCCTTACACGCTTTCTTTACCACGTTTGTTTTGATTTTCGATTAACTTCTCCTTTTTTACATCCAAAGCACAACATTAACCTGCTCTGTATATATTTAATCACAAGTAGTTATTATTAGTGTTTTAATGAGGCTTGAAGCGTTTCACATATTGTATTGAAACTGCGTTGATACTGTCTCACCGAATACTGACACCTGCTGGACATTTAGAGACACTTCAGGCAGTTTATTTGACACTAAACTGAATTGTTTTGATGACCTACTACAATGATATAATTGAAGGCATTGTAGGTTATATTGTAGTTTTTCGTACCTATGTTTACATTAAAAATATCTTTGATATTTTTAGATGCAGCCATTAAATAATGTAAACATATCTCGTAACGTGGAAATTTAGGGGAAAATGTGAATGATGGTGATGGGTCCAGTAACACCGATGCATGCGTGGAGCCCATAGAGCAAAACACTGTATTGGTGTAAGTGTTGTTTCGAGAAAGTCATGTTACTGATACAGGAGTTCTTTCTAATTGACTGACTCACTAAAATTTTGTTTAAAAACACATCTGTCAACTAGTGTTGCACTGATACCAATACCAGTATCGGGCGGGGCCTCGATCCAGCACTAAAATGGTGGTATCGGTATCAGCAAGTACCGGCAAATAGGGAACAGATACCATTTTGAGAGCTAAAAGTTTATTCAACTATTGTCACCCATTCCATAAGTACAGTAAAAACGGTAAATAAACTAAGAGTCAATTTGAAATCAACTTTAACTCTGATAAGTTGAGTGATAACGGAGAGGAAAAGTATGACACAACGACAAAATTAAGATAAAAATGGAACGGCTGAAACGTTCCGATTCCTTTTAGGTTGCACCAAGATTCTTGATCATTTTAATCATAAACCGCAACAGATGAGACATTTTTTTTTAGCAGATGCATCATGTTGACAGATACGTTTTTAAACACAGTTTAGTGAGTCAGTCAGTTAGAAACAACTCCTGACTTTCTTGAAACGATACATGCACCATTGCAGTGTTTTGCTCTATTGGCTCAATGCATGCACCAATGCATCAGGGTTGACCCATCACTACTGCATGGCTGAAATCACTGCCAGGGAATATAGATGAAGCACGATGGGAATCAAGGCATTGGCGTCACATGTGCGAAGCGTGAAACTCAAAGCGTCAAAATAAAGTTACGGAGGAGCAGCAGGTATTTTTCTATTCTCCGTTGCAGAGACTTGGAATCACTGCAACACCTCCACAGTATCTCTCACATCAAGAAACAGCGGCAGTAGAACCAAATCTCCTGTGTGTGTATGACCGTTCATTCTTCCTGTCCGCTGAACTGCTGCTAGTTTTCCTCACATGCCTGGAAGATGTCTAGTGCTACAACCACAGATGATTTCGCTCTCCAAATGGAATTGAACGATTCAGATTAGCTAGCCGAATTAATATAAGGGACAGAGAGTAGCCGCCTGTGGCCCGGGCTGCCTGTCACAACTTCAGTCTGGCGTGCAGATGATGTCATACACACTCTGCTTTGTTTTTAAAAGATATAAATATAAAAAATAAAACCGCGGATGTCTGGGGGACAGTGATTCGCCTACATGTTATGAATGCTGGCGTACCATTAAGAATAAATTATGNATTGTTGGGAGTGTGTCTGTTGGTCATAAAGCCTGATTGCGTTTCATCTATTATGGAGTTTAAGACACACTTAAGCCTTTTTGCGATGACAAACCCAAAAATTTTATAGTCATTATTGAGCAAGCAAATGGGGCGCCAATTGTCCAGAAATAAACGATCTTTATTAGGTTTGGGAATCAGTGCAGTCAGTCCCTGAGTCAGTGTGGTTGGGAGACTTTCTTCACTAAGACTCTCTTTATAAACTTCAAACAGAAAAGGAGTCAGCTCAGAGGTGAATGTTTTGTAAAATTCTGCTGTTAATCCATCAGTTCCAGGAGATTTGTTGTTTTTGAGAAGTTTAATAGCATTCAATACCTCTTGCTGTGAAATGGGTCGATCACAAAATTCCTTATCAGTTTGACTTAGGGTTTTGGTTGAGATGGACTTCATAAAAGAGTCTGCTGAAGCCTGAGAAAATTTTGACTCATAAAGCTGTTTGTAGAAATTTGAGCAGAAATTAGCTATTTCAGTGTAGTTTTCAGTGATAATCCCATTGATATTTAATTTATTAATAGAATCATTAATAGAGTGATGCTTATCAAGATTGAAGAACTAATGAGAATTTTGTTCTACTTCTTCCAACCATTTTGATCTTGACCTGACAAAAGCTCCCTTTGCCTTTTGATGATATAGTTCATCTAATTTATCCTGCAGCTTTGTTAACTCCATTCTTTCATCATCTTGTAAAGTCTCCGGATTTTTCCTGTAAAGAGTCAATATTTCTTAATATATTAACCTCTTCGAAATTTCTTGCTTTAGCTCTTTGACTACCATGTTTTCTTAATGCTTTCCCTGTTTCAAATTTAAAAAGATCCCAATTAGTTTTCTTTTTTTTTTCTTTTAAAGCTTTAGTCCAAAAAATTGAGATTAAGTCTCTAATTTCATTCTGAATTCGGACGTGCAGCAGACGTGAGGAATGTACAGGTGCTGATCCAGGACTAATATCTGATAGAAAAGTAGGTTAGTCGCATCAGTTCCCAATGCAGTGGCTTCAGGTAAGAAAAAAACTCAGAGACAGTATTTAAGGTTTTAAGATACAAGAGATGATTGTAAAAGCTTAGCCGATTGCTGTAGGACCAGTGGATCATCTATAGGAAAACATGAAGTGCCGCTAGGCTGCTACCAGCACCAGGTCAGACGGAACTAATTTAAAGAGCTGGAAAAATGTAAAATAGGTTAAGATACAAACAATGATGCAGAATTGGACAGAAGAAGAAAAAAGTAGCAGAGGGAAAGAAATGCATGTGCTCCAAAGCAGCGTCTCTATAACAGACAATTTAGTAGGGGTGTGAATTGGCAAGAATTAGTTGATTCGATACGCATCACAAACACATGTCAAAATCATAATAGCTATTATGAGCTCCTGATTTGCATTTTTTTTTTATTATCCTTCTGGAAAACCTCTACAGTAATACATTTTCCACACAAAGTCTGCTGTATGAAATACATTTCATTTATGAGAACTGTGCTGCAAGTGTGAAATATATTTTAAGGTAACAAAAAATATAATCCAGCATGTTTTAAATAAAAAGTTCAAACTGAGTTAGTAGAATTTTTT
>NW_015150891.1:660762-665033 GCF_000732505.1 Cyprinodon variegatus
AATTCCCTTTTGTTTTGATTATATGTTTTGGTTGTTTTGGTGGCATGTCAAAAACTTAAACTTGCTGATATGTCTATCATAAGAATGAAAAATATGTAAACCCAACAAGACCACAATCATTCAAAAGTTGAGTAACCATTGACCTCAGCCCTGCTACAAACTACAATATATATCTCACATGAAAAGAAGTCACTTGAAAAACAACAGATTTTTTAAATCTCATGTTCTTTTTTTCAAGGAAAAAAAATTTGTGAACCTAAGCTGGAACAACAGGATCCTATGTTCACGGTGGGTCTGTATGAAATTTAGATTCCTTGTACTGAAAATGCAACAACAAAACCATCACTAAAATTCTGAGAAACTATAATAAGTCACCTCAGTGGTTGAAAACTTGCCAACTTTTGGTTCATTTTCTTAAGAAAATTTAACTTTGTAGTTTAACCAGTTTGACAAACATTTTTTTATCTTTAGATTTTGCCTGAGGAATAACCTTTAGTTGCATGGGTAATCTCAGGTCACTATATGTATATTTGGGCCTCGAGCACCAAACGACACTCAAAACAAAAAGAATCAAGCAAACACATTTACAATACCAGTACTTAATAAATCAGGAATATTTTAGGTTTTACAATAGGTACTTATTTGGGTTCAGGACAAGACTTTTACTAGACCATATTTACACTCAATTCTTCTTTGATCTAGACAAGGTCTTGCAGTTAAATGCTTTAGTGGAGTTTTACTTTTCAACAGTGGTCGAGTTGTACAAAAAAAAAGGGGGATTTTGACATGAATGTGGGGTCTGGGCGTTGGCGGTGTCTTGTCTGTTGTGTGGCGGTGTTTATATTCCTGTTGGGCCCTCAGAAGAATCCAGCCTTGGAGGATTTTGAGGAGCTAAAAAAAGTGTTGGATTTTCTTTTAGGAGAAACCTGTGCCATTTAACTTGGTTCTCCATTTGGTTCTGCAAGATCTTGCTGGCTTTTTTTATCTGGAGCAACACATTGTACCACACAATGATACTTACCACAAAAGGCCACCTCAGCATCCCATGGCAGATGCTTACAGCTGTTGAAACAACCTCTGCTTCCCTTTTCTCTATGACATATTTCTTTAGAGCAGTCATTGCCACCACAATTTCAGGAACCTGGTAGCGGACAGCTTAGATAGCTTCAATCCTGGACTCCCACCTGGTTGTTGACAATACCTTCAGCGTAAAGTTCTTGACATGCTCTGTGAGAATGGACCAGTGGTGAACTGAACAGCTAAACAGAGTGTAGAGTCGCTGTAGCAGGCCAAAGAAGCTGATGGATGTCACAGATGGCTTGGAAGCATCACCAAACACAAGCTTTAAAGTGGGACTTTCGCAAAGAACACATAAAGCCTTGCTGTTTAGTTCTAATACTCTTTTTTTTGGACGTTCAACTTTTACCTGGGATGTTACTGCCGTTGTCGTGATACTGGCCATGACAGTTGGAGAGGTCTAAGCCTAGTGTTTCATAGGGCCCTAAAAATGGCTCATATAAGCCTCTTCCTGATGTGTCAAGTTCCTGAAGAAAACCAACAAAGTGCTCATGAATGAAAATACCTTTTTAGGTTTCACAATTCACAATCCGTAGCACCACTTACAGCTGCTCATTGTGACTGAGGTCTGGAATGTAGTGAATGATAACATCAAAATATTTGGTAATATATTTCTCCACAATTGAATCAATTGTGCACTTTGTCACNTGACATATTTCTTTAGAGCAGTCATTGCCACCACAATTTCAGGAACCTGGTAGCGGACAGCTTAGATAGCTTCAATCCTGGACTCCCACCTGGTTGTTGACAATACCTTCAGTGTAAAGTTCTTGACATGCTCTGTGAGAATGGACCAGTGGTGAACTGAACAGCTAAACAGAGTGTAGAGTCGCTGTAGCAGGCCAAAGAAGCTGATGGATGTCACAGATGGCTTGGAAGCATCACCAAACACAAGCTTTAAAGTGGGACTTTCGCAAAGAACACATAAAGCCTTGCTGTTTAGTTCTAATACTCTTTTTTTTGGACGTTCAACTTTTACCTGGGATGTTACTGCCGTTGTCGTGATACTGGCCATGACAGTTGGAGAGGTCTAAGCCTAGTGTTTCATAGGGCCCTAAAAATGGCTCATATAAGCCTCTTCCTGATGTGTCAAGTTCCTGAAGAAAACCAACAAAGTGCTCATGAATGAAAATACCTTTTTAGGTTTCACAATTCACAATCCGTAGCACCACTTACAGCTGCTCATTGTGACTGAGGTCTGGAATGTAGTGAATGATAACATCAAAATATTTGGTAATATATTTCTCCACAATTGAATCAATTGTGCACTTTGTCACAAGAGAGATGAGATAATTTTGAATTTGTTTGCTAAAGTAATTATCACTTTACTCTTTGGCCTGACTTCTCCTCAGATGCTCTCTCATAATGGGCAAATTGAGCCATGAGTTGAACCAAGAAAATTTCCAGATCGTACTCTGTGTTTTCATCCCCCATCTGCGGACTTCAACGATGTGTGCAAGCCTCTGCTGTCGTACTAATGATTATTGTCCTACTTATGATGCCTGTAACATCATAAATGACCCTTCACCCTCCACCATGGACTGTTCTCCCTGTTGCCCTCTGGGAAGAGACTTCAAAGCATCATGCAGGTCCAGCAGATTTCAGTACAGCTTCTTCCCCACTGCCATCAGACAGCTGAATGTTGTGTAAAATGGGTTATTTTATTTATTAAAAACATGAATGTTAGAACTGTAAATATACATATATTTATATCACTAATTTCATGTATTTATTAATGTTTTGCAAGGCTGTACTTTAAAAAATGAAATTGTCTAGAGCTATTTTAAATGAAATTTCTTTTTGTTTACATTCGTATATACAAAATGACAAAATAAATCCTTCTAAGTCTAAGTCTACTCATCCCTGGAGACTTCAATCGAGCCTCCCTTCATTGCACTCTCCCCATGCTCACCCAGTACGTCACGTGCAGAACAAGCAACAATAAAACTCTGGACCTTTTGTTTTTCAAACATTAAGGACGCCTACACCACTAGGACACTCGGATCATATTGTCTACCTGCTCCCCCATTACATACCAGTGGTGAGAAGGACAATAGTGCAGAAGAGGTCAGTGAAAGTTTGGTCAGATAAGGCCACTGAGAAACTGAGCGATTGTTTCAAGACCGTAGGCTGGAGCATGTTCCAAAGCTCTTATGTTGATGACATCAACTACCTGAATGAATGTATCACTGACTACATGACCTTCTGCATAGAGAGCACTGTGCCCACATTACAGCTACAGAGCTTTCTAAACAACGACCCAGAGGTGACCCCTGAGCTGAAAGTCCTCCTGAACCCGAAAAACAACAGCTTTCAACTCAAGGGACAGAAAAGAGCAGCATAGAATTCAGCTAGAGTTCGAATGGAGGGTCAGGGCGGCAAAGAAGGACTATGGGAGGAAGATAGATGAACAGTTGGTGCAGAACAAGAGATGTGTGGAGAGGTCTCAAGAACATCTCCGGCTTTGGGCAGAGGACCAGCAGCGCTGTAGACAGTGACATCAAGTTTGCTGATGAGTTAAACAGGTTTTTCACCCGGTTTGACTCCCCTGTCACTGCCCACCCTCCTTTCCTCAACATTCCACACATCTCCAACGCCCAACCCACCAGAGACCTACCCTGCCCCCACCTCCACTCTCACCAACCCCCGACCTATCCACACCTTCTGTCCTGCCTCCCTCCCCCCTCACAGTCACTTTGATGCAGGTGAGAGGTCAGCTGATGAGTGGGAAACAGAGGAAAGTCTCAGGACCAGACGGCATCGCCCCAATGCAGTTGAGGACTTGTACAGATGAGCTCTGTGAGCTTCTCAGCTACATCTATAACTGCGGGTGGTCCCCACTCTGTGGAAGAACTGTGTTGTACTGGTTCCCACAACACCGCACGTGAGGGAACCAGTCCACTTTAGACCAGTCACCCTGACCTCCCATCTGCTAGGATGAGGTGTGCCTCATCCTAGCACACCTATGCACCGTGGTGTGCCCCACCCTGGACCCACAGCAGTTTATTTACTGGGCCAACATCAGAGTGAGGATGCCATCATTTACCTGCTGCAGCGGGTGCTGATCCACCTGGCGACCACTGGGAGTGCTGTGAGAGCCTTTTCCAGCACTTTCAACACCATCAGACCAGAGCTGCTGAGGAGGAAGCTGGAGAATAAATATCTTGCTGCCTGGACTACCTCACTGAAATCCC
>NW_015150891.1:666689-668667 GCF_000732505.1 Cyprinodon variegatus
CTTTTTGGTAAAAAGGAGCGCTATTGCAGGTCATTCATCCCTGCTACCATCAGACTTTACCATGTGGCACTATAACGACACTATAACTGAGAACAAGTGCAATAACTGATGTGCAATCAATATTTTTAATACCCTGTGCAATAATTTGTTTATATTTAATACCATTGCAATAACTATATTTATATATATTGAAATATATATATTGCAATAAATGTCTGTTCCTCAAACCCTGCCAGTAGTGTCCACTCTGGGGGGGAATGTCATTGAGGTGCTACATGAATATAAATACCTTGAAATTGTAATTGATGATTCCCTCAACTTCAAAACTTGTAATGATAAACTTGTTAAGAAATTAGAAGTTAAACTGGGCTTCTTTCACAATACGACATGTTTTTCTTTTGGAGTAAAAAAGCGACTTGTCTCTGCCATGTTTTTATTGGTCTTAGATTATGGTGATGTTTTTTTATAAGAATGCTTCGTCTTCATGTCTTGAAATGTTGGACTCGGTTTCCCATACTTCATTAAGGTTCATCACCAACTGTAGAGCCATGACATCACTGTGACCTGTCCTCTCAGGTGGGATGGCCTTCCCTCTCTACCAGAAGGCAGTGTCATTAGTACACTTTTATTTCCAAGGCCCTTCTTGGATTACTGCCGTCTTACATTTGTACCTTACTTCCACAGAAAAGCATGGCTTCTTCTGCCCTGAGATCCAACCATCAGCTGTTGCTCACTGTTCCTTTTGCCAGAACAGAACTAGGGAAGAAAGCCTTAAGCTACGCTGCTCCTTGTGCATGGAATTTTTTATAAGGAAACTGGAAGTTGACTGAGTTTTTAATCCTTAAATGCCTTTAAGTTGAAAGTGAAAGAATTTGAAGCAGTGTCAATTTTTTTTTATTGTTTTAATTGATATGTTTTTTTTTATGTACCTGTCATTTAATTTAATGTATCTGTTTATTATGTAACTTTCCTGCCTCTTGGCCAGGACTCCCTTGAAGAACAGGTTTTTAATCTCAGTGGTAATTTTTCCTGGTAAAATAAAGATAAAATAAAATAAAAATAAATATCCATTTCAATAGATACCCATTTAATACCTTGTGCAATACCTTGAAATGTGTTTATTTTATTAATACTTATCTACCTATATCTTTATTTTAATAGAAACATCTAATTTTAACCTTTCTGTTTTATGTTGTGAAACAAATTGTAATATCTTTATGCCTCTGCCACGTACTCTTCTTCGTTTTTTTCTCATGTACAGCAATTTGAATCATCTTGCTACTGCAACATGCTAAATAAATATTCTTGCCTAATGTTGCATTGTCAGTAGAAGAATTTTAAACACTGAATGATTCGCCTGGAACAAAACTATAGTGATCGTGACATGGTGACCAGTTTTAGATTTCACATTTATAAGAAACCTCAAACATAGTAATTATGCAGTAAACAACATAGGGTGTTGCTATGTTCTGGGTGGATCTTCATTCAATGTTTATAGTCCTTTCACATGCAATATAACAACTAAACAATGAATAGAGGTATGAGGAAAACAATTATTTTTCTACTTTTTCTGTTCAAACATTGCCAACTTTCGCTTCAGTTTCCTCAGAACAGTCAAGGTAGTGGTTTAACCAGTATCACAGCGGGTGGGGCAGCATCTCTGGTAGTCATAGAATCTGAACCTTTCAGAGTTAGCAAAACTATTGTCTTCATCTAAGCCTTTAAATTGTGCGTTAGATCTAGTTCCAACCAGGTTATTTAAGGAATTATTCCCTTTGATCTCCTCCTACATTTCAGATGTGATTAATCTATCTTTGTAACAGGGATATGTACCAAAGGCTTTTAAGTTTGCTGTATTTAAACCTTTACTTATGAAACCGTCTCTTGACCCAGATGACTTGGTCATATATCCTATATCTATATCCTATATCCAATCTTTCTTTTTTATGTAAAATTCATGAGAAAGTAGTTTGTGACC
>NW_015150891.1:671065-672033 GCF_000732505.1 Cyprinodon variegatus
GCGATGTTGAAGAGACGTGTCAACCATGACAGCCCGACAACATCCAGAGCTCTAAGATACTCAGGACGGATCTCGTCCACCCTTGCCACCGTGGAGTTTTTTGACCACCTCGGTGACTTCGGCCTGGGTGATGAACGAATCCAGCCCCAAGCACCCCGTCTCTTCTCCCCCAACGGAAGGCGTGTCTGTCGGGTTGAGGAGATCCCCAAGTATTCCTTCCATCCGCCCGATAATAACATCCTTCAAGGTCAGCAGCTCCCCACTCCCACTGAAAACAGTGCTAGCGAAGCACTGCTTTCCCCTCCGGAGGCGCCGGACGGTTTGCCAGAATCGCTTTGAGGCCAACCGATAGTCTTTTTCCATGGCCTCTCCGAACTCCTCCCAGGCCGGAGGTTTTTGCCTCTGCAACCGCCCGGGCCGTGACACGCTTGGCCTCACGGTACCTGCTTGCTGCTTCAGGAGTCCCACAAGCTAGCCAAGCTCATAGGACTCCTTCTTCAGCTTGACAGCATCCCTTACTATCGGTGTCCACCAACGGGTTCGGGGATTGCCACCACGACAGGCACCGCAAAACTTACGGCCACAGCTACGGGCAGCCGCATCGACAATAGAGGCAGATAACACAGCCCATTCGGACTCCATGTCTCCAACCTCCCTCGGAACCTAAGAGAAGCTCTCCCGGAGGTGGGAGTTGAACATGTCCCTGACCGAGGGTTCCACCAGACTTTCCCAGCAGACCCTCACTACACGTTTGGGCCTGCCGAGTCTTTCAGGCTTCCTCCTCTTCCAGCGTATCCAGCTCACCACCAGGTGGTGGTCGGTGGACAGCTCCGCCCCTCTCTTCACCCGAGTGTCCAGGACATGTGGCCGACGATCGGAAGATACGACTACAAAGTCGAACATCGACCTTCGGCCTAGGGTGTCCTGGTGCCAGGTGCACCTATGGACATCCTTATGCCTGAACATTG
>NW_015150891.1:674764-680173 GCF_000732505.1 Cyprinodon variegatus
TTTTATCAAAGACATAATTAATGTGCACAAATAAGAAAAAGTTATATTATACATCTAAACAGAATTTTATGGGGCCTCCAGGAACTTGGGGCCCTAGGCAACTGCTTTGTATTGCCTAATGGTAAATCCCCCCTGCCCACTCATTATTCCATACAGAGAGTGTCTTGCCAGGACCACAATCAAATAAATTAGAAAACAATCCCAACGGATTAAAATATCAGAAATAATTATACTAGTTTATTTAACAAAAGATATCTTTCTTCAAAAGGTTTGTTAGTCAATGACTTGATTTTTGATCTATGTTTTTTACAGGTCAGTTGATTAGCGTTGTTTATGTTACATTTCCGGTCCTAATCTTAATTAAACAAAATACATTTCCCTTTCTTACAAAGCCCTTTTTTTATTATCCTAATCACAAACCACACTTTTAGCAGATTGATCAGCCCACTTCAAATCAAATAATCCAATAGCACAACCCAGGACAGCTGAGTCCTGTTGTTATAATGAACTTCGTCTTTTTTAAAAGTGGTGCGCTCTGTTCCTCATGTTTACTTCAACAGCCGTCAACTGGCTAGCAAACAGCTGTTTCTATTGTGGACCTCTGGTCACCGTACTCTGAGATACAGGTAGTGTTAATCCAGTGGCATATTTATTAACTAATAAAGTTTTTCAATTTACAGTAAAAAAAAAAAAAAAAAACTTCAATATTTCCATAAATTCAACTTTCTAGTCCAAAAATTATCTTAAAATGCAGAGGTAGTATCTAGAAACTTGAACTTCAAAAAACTGTGTCATTTATCTATTCACTCTGCTGTGTCATGATCACAGTAAGAGGATTGGAATAATGTCTACATGCCAATATAAATAGGATGAAAGAGAGAAAGATGAAGCGATGTTGTAAAGGGCTCGGCGACTCCTTTCAGTCTCTTTTGTTGTATGTTTTTAGGACTGATGCCAATGAAGTACCTGTTAATGAGCAAAAATAGTTTCAGTTTTGAATAGACTTATGTAATGCAGGCAACTTTTATCAAGGTTTTCACTTGTGCCTTTACTAATGTAAAACCCAAATAGACTTTATATCCAAACCTGTTGGGATATAAATACAATACATTTTGACCATACATTTTTATGCATTCTTAGCCAAGTTTAGGTGCTCAAGGCCTTTTAACTTTTGGCTTTGGCTAACACAGGGAATTAAAGTGTTTCTGTGAAGTTGCGGCCTAGTGGTTAGGGCGTTGCGCTTGGAATCCCGAGGTTCTGGGTTCGAGCCCCACTCCCACAGACTGCCACTTTGGGTCTCTGATCAAGACACCTAACCCCACACTGCTCCATGGCAAGCCCACTGCTCCCCAAGGGGATTTTGTGAAATGCAGATTGTTCATTTCGTTGCTCTGTACTTGTAACAGTGTAATGGCAGTAAAAGCTGTAAAGTATCAACTGTGTCATGACATTATTGTAAATTCAAAATTAATATAGATATCATTTTGAAATAATATTATTGTAGTGCTGCAAAGAGTTATGCATGTTGCTTACCTTCTCCATTCAGCCTGGAATAAATAAACTGTACAGTTCACCAGATCATACAGTCTGTTTCTACGTAAGGAAAACCAGTTTATTGCATTGACTCATCAACTAGAAGGCAAACCCTCACACTAAGCATGCTTGTAGTAACAGTGGAGAGGAAAAACTCCCTTATAACAGGAAGAAACCTCCAGCAGAACCAGGCTCAGTGTGAGCGGCCATCTGCTGAGGCCGACTGGGGTTCAAGGAGACAGAAGCAGACATAGAGAAAGAAGCAGAGATACAAAAGGCAACTGTAAAAGGCGGCCAGGTCCAGAAAAAATGGAGCCAGGCAGGTGAGCTTTGAGCCAGCTCCCATGTCAAAGGAAGAAGAGAGCACATCCAGTTGGTCACAGTCAGAGAAACAGGACTACACTGCAACACAGGCCGATCTTAAACATCTCTCAATCTGTAAACCTGCAGATTGAGAGCGAAGTGCTCTGTTAGGAACATAAGGATCAATCATATCTCTGATATAAGTTGTTAAGTTCTGTTATGTATTTATGTTACAGTGCTGGGTCCTGTTACTATGCCTCCTAGTGATCATGCATCTTTGCCACTTAGCACAGGGATATCCCTTTGCTGATTGGTAAACCTGCAAGTGTTTCACCTGCAAGGCTGTGGGATCAAGTTCCCTCCCCCCAGTGGGGTACCTTGCTATATTTATGTACAGTTTTTTCATTCTAATAATACTATTGTATCCTGCGAAATCCTTGCATTTTACTGTGTTGTGATTTTATAGATCTTGTTGTTAATTAAAAGGGGTTTGTTGCAGGATTTTACTGTAAAATTGTAATCCCTGCCAACCAAAGAGTTGTTACATCTACATGACCTGCTATCTATATATGTGTATGTCTGTCTGTCTTTGTAATTCTAATTTGAAAAACNTAACTTTTGGCTTTGGCTAACACAGGGAATTAAAGTGTTTATGTGAAGTAGCGGCCTAGTGGTTAGGGCGTTGCGCTTGGAATCCCGAGGTTCTGAGTTCAAGCCCCACTCCCACAGACTGCCACTCTTGATCTCTGATCAAGACACTTAACCCCACACTGCTCCCTGGGAAGCCCACTGCTCCCCAAGGGGATTTTGTGAAATGCAGATTGTTCATTTCGTTGCTCTGTACTTGAGACAGTGTAATGGCAGTAAAAGCTGGAAAGAAAAATCACTTATAATACATGAATGGAGCTCAGGAACTTTACTTGAATATGCAGCAGAACACTTACATGTACAGGGCAGAAGCTCAGTCTAGCATCTTTCTGGGTATACTTGCTTGTAAAATATTAACTGTGTCATGACATTATTGAAAATTCAAAATTAATATAGATATCATTTTGAAATAATATTATTGTAGTGCTGCAAAGAGCTATGCATGTTGCTTACCTTCTCCATTCAGCCTGGAATAAATAAATTGTACAGTTCACCAGATCATACAGTCTGTTTCTACCTAAGGAAAACCAGTTTAATGCATTGACTCATCAACTAGAAGGCAATCCCTCACACTAAGCATGCTTGTAGTGACAGTGGAGAGGAATAACTCCCTTATAACAGGAAGAAACCTCCAGCAGAACCAGGCTCAGTGTGAGCGGCCATCTGCTGAGGCCGACTGGGGTTCAAGGAGACAGAAGCAGACATAGAGAAAGAAGCAGAGATACAAAAGGCAACTGTAAAAGGCGGCCGGGTCCAGAAAAAATGGAGCCAGACAGATGAGCTTTGAGCCAGCTCCCATGTCAAAGGAAGAAGAGAGCACATCCAGTTAGTCACAGTAAGAGAAACAGGACTACACTGCAAAACAGGCCGATCTTAAACATCTCTCAATCTGTAAACCTGCAGATTGAGAGCGAAGTGCTCTGTTAGGAACATAAGGATCAATCATATCTCTGATATAAGTTGTTAAGTTCTGTTATGTATTTATGTTACAGTGCTGGGTCCTGTTACTATGCCTCCTAGTGATCATGCATCTTTGCCACTTAGCACAGGGATATCCCTTTGCTGATTGGTAAACCTGCAAGTGTTTCACCTGCAAGGCTGTGGGATCAAGTTCCCTCCCCCCAGTGGGGTACCTTGCTATATTTATGTACAGTTTTTTCATTCTAATAATACTATTGTATCCTGCGAAATCCTTGCATTTTACTGTGTTGTGATTTTATAGATCTTGTTGTTAATTAAAAGGGGTTTGTTGCAGGATTTTACTGTAAAATTGTAATCCCTGCCAACCAAAGAGTTGTTACATCTACATGACCTGCTATCTATGTATGTGTCTGTCTGTCTGTCTTTGTAATTCTAATTTGAAAAACGCATTTATGTAACTACAGTACTTCTACTAGACAATATTACTTAGGAAAACTAAAATGGTGCACATGAATGAAAACATTGTTGTTTTTTTCCCCCAGGTATGTCTATTTTTAGTATTTGAATTCCTTCCACAGACAACCCATCATTAAAACCATCCCTCAAGTTATGAGGAAAATTTTAATCACCTTTAATTGTTAACACCTGCAAACTTGGAAGTTCATTTTCCTCAGAAGACTCATGTCTGTTGCTCAACCAGTTTAGCAATAAACCTGTTTATCTTTTCAGTAAAAGTTTTTGTCTGAGGCTTTAGCCTGTCGTAGCTTTAGTAAACTTAGATTGTTCTGTGGTGTATAAAGGCCTCTAGCCGAACACTAGTCTTAAAACAAATGGAATCAAAACAAAATGTTTAAGATATTAGCTCTTAATTAGTAGAGAATATCTGCAAAGATCAATATTCAAGTTTTTCTTTTTTTTCTTGTTCTGTTTTGCCAATGTAGCTTTTGAAATCAATGGCCCTGAAATAAATGATATCCCAACAGATTTGCTTTCACAAGGAGACCATTATGGTTGTTGACATAAGGTTCTGCTTTGTACTTATATATCTATTGAAAATGATTTGGGGAGTAAAATTGTGTACAATGGACATGGAGACAGAAACGAAGGTGAGAAGGAAAGAGGGGATAAGAATTAAGAATTCAGTTTTAGTTTTAGACTTTTATTTATAAGACTTGGATACTGGCAATAAAGTACACAAAACTACCCTCTTTGTTAAGTGTTTAACATTCTCAGCCTCTAGATAAGCGTGTTTCACAAATCAATGATGGTAAGCCTTCATAATTTCCCTCCTTCACTCAGAAATTTTTTTTTCCAAGTATATCAACAATTTACCCTTAACAGTTAAGTTCTTAAGTTATTAAGACAAAATAATGGATACGTCTGGTTCCATTAGCAGGAGTATGACTGTGTAAACTGTGAGCTCCAGATGTTTTTTTTTTACTTAAATATTCCCCGGCATTATTCTTTTTTCGAAACCTTCCCAGGAAAAAAGTTGTAAGGTTACCTACCCAGCTTACTATATTCTTAATTCAGATCAATGCCTATATATGCACAATTTAGCTTTGGGCATTTTGTTTAATGCAACAAAGTGAGTAGTTTTATGGAGCCCCTTTATTTCATCTTCATGCTGCCCTTGCACATCGTGAATAGATTTTGCCGTGGCATTTTTAGTTGAATCTGCCTCACATTGACTTTCCAGTGCTTAAAGGGGGAGACACAACGTCAAAGTGGCAGCGGCGCAAAGTTGAGGTTTTTACAGCTCTGGCTGGTAAAAATTAGGGGACTGTACATTTTACAAATGGAGTAGCTCATTTCATTGGGGTTGTAGCTTGAGCCAGTTAGGCTGAAAAGTATCTTTCAGACGAAAAATATTTGATTGTATATTCTGGTACTTGCAGTTTTACCACAAACCCCCAGTCGGCCTCAGCAGATGGCTGCACACACTGAGCCTGGTTCTGCTGGAGGTTTCTTCCTGTTCAAAGGGAGTTTTTCCTCTCCACTGTC
>NW_015150891.1:680196-694161 GCF_000732505.1 Cyprinodon variegatus
ATGACTTGTGTTGTGAATTGGCGCTATAGAAATAAACTGAATTGAAATTTAAAAAACTTTTTATTATAACTTTCAGCGATGACCGGCAGCATGAAATCCCCCACAAGCTGTCCACAGCAGAGAGCTTTCAGCTTGGATTTCCAGCACTGACATCCAGCATATGCTGGAGGTCTGGCACTCCAAAACAAGAACTGCATATTTTAGTGGGATCATAATCCTGATGAACTGATGAACAGAGGTTGTTTGGAGGTGGACTTTCTCATTTAAAAACATGTTAAAACTATTTTTCCAATAAGTAAAGTAAATAAAGCCAAGCTGTTCTCTAGCTTGAAGCTACAGAACAGCTTCAAAGCAACTTGACCACAGGTTGATCCAGCATTAAGATTTCAGCATCTGCACTTTTATACCTTCGGTATGATCGCAGCATGAGAAAACAAGAAAAAAGAAAGAAGAAGAGCGCACACCAGTGAATAGTGGAGATGTCCATCCATCCAAGTTCATTCAGGCTTATCCGTTCCGGGGTCATTAGGGGTGTTGGTGGTTGTCTCCAGCTGTCAAAGGACGAGAGACAGGGTACACCCTGGACAGAGGAGATGTTCTTCATCTAAATTTGAAAACACCCACATCACCATGATTTTTTTAAGAGGGAGTTTTTTTGCATTATAAAAAATGGATTTGGGGGTTGGATCAGATAATGCGCTATTCCTGTTTTTCCCGCCGTGAATTTCAGGCCCTGGTACACATGTAAATAAATATTTATATCCTGTATAGCACTTCTGGATAGATGTGAACTAAATTTTGTTACTTTGTACTGATGACAGTGTAATGACAATAAAGTTGAATTCTATTCTAATCGTATTCTGTTCTACCCCACAGTAAATATGTAAAGCAGAAGATTTTCTGCTTTACTTTCAGAGTCTGGCAAGCTAGTGGTGCATTTGACGGGCGGCTAAAACATGAAGCTGCTCTGAGTGTTTTTAATTTCACCACCTATAAGATGGGCTATACTGACTAACACATTTTTTAATTAAGTTAGTTTCGGTTGAACATTCAATTTTAGAGCTGAAACAGTTAATTGGATTAATTGTCATTAATTAATTATTGAAATAATCATCAACCTATTTAATAATCGATAAATCAAAAGCTAGAGTATAGAGACTGTAAGACATACATTTAGCTGACAGAGCAACCACTTTAAGAAGCAAATTTATCAAAATTGTACAAAAAAAATATGTAAAAATTTTGCACTTGAGATAAAAACTCTTTTTCGTCCATCAAAATGCTCTATCCAGAACTCCTCAAGTGGAAAACTTTTAGTTTCACCTGGTTTATTTTAGCAAAAAATCTTCTTTCAGGAACCTTTGGCTATCCAGAAAAATAATCAACAGATTAATCGTTTTGCAAAATAATCATTTGTTGCAGCTGTAGAATGAGGAAAATAAGTATTTGAATGCCCTGCTGTTTTCCAAGTTCTACTACTTAGAAATCAGGGAGGGTTCTTAAATTGTCATCATAGGTTCTCCCTCATTTCTACCAACATGTGGAATTTGCAACTCGATGTGAAAACTCGAGATTAACTTTAGACCTGGTTTACTCTAACATCAAAGATGGATAAAGAGCAGCCCCCTGCCCCCACCTCGGGTCATCAGATCACCTTTCAGCTATGCCAATTCCTGCATAGAGGCCCCAACTAATTAGGGCTAAACCAACAGGTAAGGAAGTCAGATGTGGGTCTGAGGGGGCGATGGAGAAACTCCAGACTGCTTTGAATGCTCTGACTGGAACATGTTCAAAGCTGCAGCAACCTATGACAAAAAATTAATATAGATGAGTATGTCATGACTGTGTCCGCCAACATCAACAAATGCATTGAGGACATCAGCATCACAAAGAACATCACATCCCGGGCCAACCAACCACCCTGGATCAATGGAGAGGTTTGAAATTTGCCAAAAGCACGGAACTCAGTCTTCAGGTCTACTGATAGAGAGGCTCCATGAACAGCGCATTCCGACTTGAACGCTCTGTCAGGTCAGCGAAGCAGAACCACACCCTGATGATTCAGGATCTCTTCCATGATGCAAGCAACACAAGGAATATGTAGCAAGGCATAAGGGCATGACAGACCCCCGGTGGGGGCAGCTAATGCTGACTTCCTAAATGGGCTCTAAAACTTCTTTGGAAGGTTTGAGGCCATCTGTCTTGACACAGCAGATGTGTGGAAGAATCTGAGGAGAGTCAGCCCAAGAAAGGCCCAAGCTCCGATAACGTACCTGTGCAGGTGTACAAGAAGTGTCCAGGTCAGCTAGCTGGTGTCCTCACAGACATTTTTAACACCTAGCTGGACCAATCCATAGTGCCAACATGCTTTAAGTCTGCCACCATCCTTCAGGTCCCAAAGAAGCATAATTTAATGACTACCAGCCTGTCGCACTAACTCCCATCATGATGAAATTCTTTGAAAAGCTGGTTAAAGAACACATCATCTCCAGTCTCTCCCAAACATTTGACACCCTAAGCACAGGCTCTCCTCTGGGCTGTCCTGAGCAATAGTGTAACTATCGGTAAGCAGAGACTGCAGTTGCTTAGGGGCCCCCAGCCTCTTAGGGGCCCCTTCACTGACACCTGGTTGGCCCCCTATGCAAATTGTGGACTAAAACTTCTCTTTGATGATGTAATGGTGCCAAATGTTCCTCTTAAACCCACCTGATACTAGATTGAAAGACCGGACCTTATTTATACCCCAACACATGGTAGATTTCAACAGGATAGTGAGCTGTTTAAACACAACACCAATAGCAAAGCAGAGAGTGGTACTTTTAATTACTATTTTAATAACTGTGTGTGACAGCCCTGCTGTGCTGTCGGGTGAGTATATGTGTTAACTGCCTACATTAACACTATCAATTAAGGTCCTCTAGGTGGGAGGCGCTTCCATTATGTGGCCACCTGGTTGATATTTAAGGAGCGCCATTCCATTCAGAGCGTTGGTGTTCCCTGCTTGAGAGGCGCGTCTCCTGGTTGTAGCAAGCACGCGGCAGACAGCCATCCAGTCCAGTCCTGACCAGGTCGGGGTCCCGACTTCCTGGTGTGGAGGGACCAGGCGTGATCGCCCCATCCGAGCTGCCGTCTGATGCCCGCATTTAGTTCATTCTTTTGATTCTGCTAAATAAATGCCTTTTACAGGCTTAAAATACTGCCTGTTTCCATGTCCCCCCAGTTTTTGTTGCAACCAGTCAAGCCGGGTCGTAACACTGTGTATCATATAATATGTTTAAAACCGCAATAAAGATCTTAAAAGAACAATGTATTTGAGTATTTTATTTTTTACAATACGACTTGGAATTATGGGTAATCCAGAGTGTAGATTAAATCCATAACCTTTAAATATGTGTTAGCAACGATGGATACCAAAGTGAGGTACTTAAGCGGATTCCAGAAAAGAAAAAGCAAAGAAGAGCTGCTGGAAGAACAGAAAAAAAATTCCCAAAATACACATGTTCTTTCAAAGAACCAAAGAGGGAGTGGTGGACGTTGCTGCTACGACAGTGTGTAAAGATTGCGACAAGGAGCTCAAGGAAGAGAGCGTGGGTGAGGAGGGGGGGCTGTGAAGCTGAAGGTAGCCCGATAAAATTAATTTTACAGCAGAATATACTAAAGTATATCCATTTCTAGTGAAGGTGAAGAATGATGAGATGATGAAGTGCGTATGTATGGGGCACATTTTGGGTCAGTTGTCTGTGGCGGCGGGGATTATAGGGTGTTATACTTCATATGGGGCCCACCCAAAAAATGTTGCTTACAGGCCGATTGTTGTGTTGTTATTGGTCCTGAGCCCCCTGATGTTCACTCTAATGACACACAGCTTCGCCCCTGTGTGCATCACATATCACATTATGAAGTTTGCAGACGACACCAGGGTGGTGGGCCTTATCAAAGACAACAATAACCAGGACTACAAAGAGGAGGTGGAGCAGCTGGTGGACTGGTGCAGAGATAACAGCCTGGTCCTGAACATGGAGAAGATGAAGTGATCATCGTCAACTTTAGGAAGAACCAGCCTAACCATGGCTCTCCTTCCAGAAGACTGACAAGAAGCGCAAACCAGACCCGCATGGGCTGCTTGGGGGCCACCAAGAAGACCCTCAGGGTTGTCGATCTCATATGCCACGGAAAACCACAAGGGGCAATGTGCACTGGTTCTTCAAGCAAAAAGATTGACTTCTCTGCCGAAGTGATCCCATATCTGCTACATCACCTGAGGATGTCATCTCCAGTCCCCTGAGGGAAGCCTGTTGTGGGTCAGACAATCTGCCACAGAGTTTCTCTTCTCTGGTAGGTGAATATCTATGATTGATGCAAAACAAGGGTATGCCCAGGTCCATAGCCTCCGGACCTCCCTTGTGCCCTGCAGGGATCTCATCCCACCCTGGTAGTTGACATGGAACACTGCAGAGCTGCTGTTGGCCTTGATGAGCACATGCTTACCCCTGAGAGAGGGAAAGAATTGCTTCACTGCCAGATAGATCTTCCGCAGCTCCAGAACATTGAATGTCACTCCTGGGAGTTCCATAGCCCCTAGACAGGCGTGCACTGCCACACTGCTGAAAGTCGGAGGGATGATGCATTTGTAGTCACTACCTCACATATTGTGGGAACCACAACTTGGGTGACTCCATGCTGCAGATGTGCTCTTACTCGCACCCCTGTGCACTTAACGGCACCCTTTTCTGCCAGTGCAACCAAGGGTCCATATGGAGGCTGTTGAACCATTCCTGTAAGGGGCATAGATCAAGCAGCTCCATGGGAGACAGGGCAGGGGCCACCCCCAGCAGCCCCAGCAGTCTCAACCAGTGTCCGACTGGGAGTGATGTTTCCACCTGAAAGGATAGAGTAAGGAGAGGATCCTCTTCAATGTAAGTCGGACCAGCATGGACACCTAATCCAAGTCCATGTCAATAAAGGTCATCTGCTGGACTGGGATCAGGGAGCTCTTCTATCTGTTCGCTGCTAGCCCCAGAGCCTTGACATGGGTCAGGCCCCCTGGCATTGCCCAATCTGCTGCTCAGGGGTAGGGGGCACGGATGAGACAGTTATCTAGATATGGCAAAATCTTTTTCCCTGACCAGCAGAGAGGGCTTTCAGGCACCTCATATAAATCAGCAGATCCTTTGTGTGTTATGGGTGGATCAAAACATGAAAGTATGCATCCTTCAGGTCTACGGATGTAAACCACTCTCCTGGACAGATCACCTGAAGGTTGTTGCATGTGCTGAGCATGAGAAAACACAAAACCTTTCGGAAGCAGTTTAGGGCCTTGAGGTAAAGCATTAGCCGAAGGGAACCATCTTTTTTTTCGGAATAAAAAAATAGGTGGAGCAAAAACCTCTGTCCTGCAGATGTGGTGGAACAACCCCTAAGACACCTGTGATCAGGAGAGCTTGTGCTTCCTGCAGCAAGATTGTAGCCCATGCAAGATCTGTTACCAAAGTCACTCTTACCCCTGATGGGTGTGGAGGACGATGGCAGACTGCAGCCTGTACCTATGGACCATAGTTCTTAACACCCATGCATGCAGTGGGTCTTCCAATAGGCCAGGTGTGGTTGTGAAAATCTCACCACCATTGGCCTGCAGTAAAATAATTCGCAACATTTCACATTGAGCTCCTTTAATATCTGTAGAGAATCTCTCCAGGATTCCCACCTTTTGCTTTTCTCTTCTGCGAAGGGAGAATACCAACCTGATTCTGAGTTTAGTCCATAAAAGGATCTTTCCCATGGTTAACCCATTGTTACTGGTGCCAATAGAGCCAAATGATTTGAAACACTGTTGACAGTGGAAAGAACACACTGCGACAAGGGTTTGACAACAAATGATGTAGATAATGAGAATGTATCTGAACTGATCTCACATAAAAGGCCCAAGCTATGCTGTGTGGATGCGGTGTCACCACTAAAATCAAGCTCTTCAGTGGATTGAGAACAATCTTCTACTGCAAAGAAGTTTAACGTGACTGGACTGTTGAGACTGTTGTGTAAATTAATATTTGACTCAGCAAAGGAAGCCTGATTTATTTGGATGAGGTTGATAGCTCCTGCTTCCAATGGCACATCAACAGTTGCGCCTCCAGTCATCTTTCGGTCAAGCTTCCGAAGTTTGCGGATGACACCACTCGAATCGGACTTATCTCTGATTGTGATGAGTCCTCCTACAGGTGGGAGGTTGACCATCTGGTGACCTAGTGCAAGTAGAACAACTTGGAGCTCAATGCTCTAAAAACAGTGAAGATGGTTGTGGACTTTAGGAAGAACTCAGCCCCAGCTATCTCGATCATGCTCTGTGACTCCACAGTTGAGACTCTGGAGTATTTCCACTTCCTGGGAACTCTGATCTCACAGGACCTAAAGTGGGATTTGAACATCAATTCCCTCACCAAGGAAGCCCAGCAGAGGATTTACTTCCTGTGGCAGTTGAAAAGATTTAACCTGCCAAAGGCAATGATGGTGCCCTTCTACTCCTCCATCATTGAGTCCATCCTCACCTCCTCCATCACCATCTAGTATACTGGTGTCACCGCTAAGGACAAGGGCAGACTGCAGTATGTCATCCGGTCTGCAGAGAAGGTGATTGGCTGCAATCTTCCTTCTTTCCAGGTTCTGTATGCCTCCAGGACTCTAAGGCATGTAGGGAAAATTATGGCTGATCCCTCCCTCCGCAGCCACAAACTATTTCAGACATTTCCCTCTGGCAGGAGGCCGCTGTCCATCAGGACCAAAACCTCACGCCACAGGAAGAGTTTCTTCCCGTCTGCTACAAGCCTTACCAACCAGGCCCAAAGACTCCTGTGACACTGACCCTGCCCCTTCCCCGTTCAGGACCTAGAAGCTACACCTACGTAGTATCTCGAGACCTCCTGCGTTACATTAACTCACAGCCTATTGTGTATATAGTACATAGCTTTATACTAAATATTGTATATCGTATATAATAAGTTTAATATTGTATATAACTATAGATCCTGTATTCTGTATGTATATCTAATTTGTCTGCACCATCAACAGAAAGAAATTCCTTCTAAGTGCAAACCAACTTGATTCTGATTCTAAAAAAAGACTGTTGAGTTTGATCAAAGGCTGTGAAACCAGTTCTTCTCTGACAGTATCTTTGAGTGGTTGAAGCTTGCTTGTGTCTCTTTGGCTTGCATAAAGCTTGTACATGGCTGAAAAATGAAATGGCAACCACCGTCCAGAACATGTTTTAAATGTATTGGTTTATTCACATTACCCAGTCGCACTTCTCCTATTACAACCCAGGGCAATGGAATGTTGGGTGGCCCACGTACTTATTGTCTTATATTGTTGGCCGAAAGCACATCTCTTAGAAGTAGCAAGATTATTGTTGCTTCAGGGTCCAGATCAGGAATATGTTTGGGGGGGTTGAAGGGCTATGATGACTCTGCCATCCAGGATTTATATCTGGTACCCAACTGCAACTACTACTATCACTGTGTGTACACTAATATGTCAAACGATAGCACTGAAAAAGATGATTTCAAATAGCTGTGCTGCTAGGTGACTGATCTGCTCAAAGAAAATAGCATTTTGAAGCATTGATTGATCTCTGCATATACTATTTTGTGCATCGGCGCATTCTCTTTTTCTTTATCTCTTCAAAGAATAGTGATTTCTTCCCCTCATCAGCGAGGTTCGCTGTAAACAGCAGCAGTATGTTTATCTCTGCTTCTGATTTTCAAATGCAGAATTTAGCTAATGTCCAAAATAGGAGCAAAAGTATATGACTTAGACTTAGACAGATTTATTTTGTCATTTTGTAAACATGTGTATACAAAAACAAATTTTCTTTAAATTAGCTCTAGACAATTTCATTTTTTGAAGTGCAGCCTTGAAAACAGTAATAAATACATAAAAAGCAATATAAACATATAACTGTATTTTACAGTTCTACTATGATTTCTTTTCTTTTTTTTTTTTTATAAATAAATAACCCATTTTACACAACATTCCGCAGTCTCAACCAGCATAAGCTTACCTATTGCAAAATACATCCACTTCACACTTTTTTTATTTTTATTTTTTATTAAAGCCATCACCAAAGTTGATTACTTCCCCAAAGAATTCAGGATCAATTTCTGTTGTCTTTCTGAATGGTAGAAACAGAGAATTAGAGTCTGAAACATGAGACTGTTATAATTTTATGTCTGAATGTAACGAGGGACACTTACCTTAGGTATTTCCATGCAGACGTATCCATATTCAGTTCCTGCCAATATGAAAAGCTCTATTGGTTAAATATTCAAAATTATATATTCTGGTAACATTCAGGTGGTTTCATAATTTCGTATTGGATTGTTTTACTAACTTAAAATATTACTTATTAAAGACATGCTAGTTAAAACATTATCATTAGTATTATTTTGGGTAATGTCCTTTTCACTCACTGGTCTCTTGCACCTGCTGCAGGTTTCTTTGGCTTGGAATCCTTTGCACCGTGGGCAGCGTTGGATGTTTCGGGGGCATCTCTTGCACCTTTAGCAGGTACCTTAGTTTTGGTTTGTGGATCTCTCGCACCTGATGCGTGGTTTGTAGCTGAAATATGTTTACATGAGTACAAGTCAATGAAATTACAAAGACACTAATATGTAATTTTAGTTGCCCATAATATATCGAATTAGTTTCCTGAATAAGGAAGGCAGGAGAGAAAGATACTGGAGCTTCTATAATTAAAAAAGCTAACAAATAATGCAAATTGCAATGAAAAACTGCTTTGAGGATACAGAGAATTAATTTGAACTGGATGCTGAAAAAAAACCCTTACAGTTAGGCATCTTCGGAGCTCTTGCTTGTTAAATCCCTGTTAATTTGAAAACAAGAAATCCAAGCATTGGAAACATAGTAAAAACAATAAATGTATTAGATTTTGCTAGGTGGTCATTTTAAAATTCTGTATGAGAACAGGTTAATGAAAGAATAACTAGACTTACTTGTAGGGTTCTGCAAATCCTGACAGCTCTTCTGATGTGAAGTGATCCCAAACCATCTGAATCCCACCTTAAATAAAGTCATCCCCCGCCTTTCATCAACCACGTGACTTTAAACTCTTCCTTCCTATTTGCCTCTGACACTTTCACCTCCTGATATCTCAGTAGTAGACTTTATATTTCTAAGGACTACCATTATCCCATCATTGAGTAGACAAAAAAATCTAAGGCCAGAATCACCTAAAATACATAAAAAAATATTAACTAAATATTATTAAAAGTAAAGCTCATCTAAAAACTCCATTACACCTTTTTAGACCTGGCTCCAACTGTCCTCATAGTGGCAGGTAAGACTTACTACATGTATTTAACTAACATGCACCCCACCTTCCTTCCTCACACACCCTCTTAGAACCTGTAGAGAAAACAGATTCCCGCCCACCTTAAAACAAAGACACAGTGACACAGGGAGATTATGCAGAAAGACACAACAGCTGAACATTAAGTCTTCTAAGTAAGTTTTTCTCTTTTTTTCTGCATTAACATACTTCTGTCAGAGAAATGGCCCAAGGTTAGTCAACACTATTTGTGATTTACCTTTTGAAATGGTAGTATAATAAGATGAAAGTGAGGTTAATGTAAGATTTATGTAACTTTGGGGACATAATAGATATTTTTTATTTCATTGATTCATATTGAATTCAGCTGATTTGATATGACATCCTTATAAATTGAAAGCAAATGATGTTCCTGCCTTAGGTGCAAAGAAAATTATGATGTTGATCTTTCTTTACTGGTGTCTGGAATATTCATCTAATGTGTATGAAAATTTAACTTATTCTACATTGGGGTTATTAACAAAGATGAAGCCAAGAAAGTTAATATGGCTTTGGGAATCAATGTCCTATGAGCTAGATGGTAGCCCAATATTTTTTCTTTCATAAGCAAACTGTTTTAATTGTTGAATAAGGTTATTATATGCAATGGACAAGGAGCAGAAAGGTAGATGAGAAAGAAAGATAGGGTAAGACCTAAGGGGAGAAAGAGAAGTAGAGAGAAACAGGGGTTAGAGGGAGGGAGGAAGGAGGAGGAGCACCTGGAAAATGAAAATAAAAGAAAACAGCAAAAATAAACAACACAGATGATATATAGTGACTCCTAGAAGTCTGCCTCTGCACCTGCATGAGATGATAGGGGAGAAAACAGAACACAACAGCAGCAAAAAGAAGACAACCGACAACAAAAGTAAAACTTAAAAAGGCTTCCAGAGCAGCAGGTATCTCTTAAAAATATATGTGTGTGGAAAGGTGATGAAGCAGGTAAAATAAATTATTTTAACAACTGACAAATAAAAAAGACTATATTGGCAAATAAAAATATAGAATACCAACCACCAATCATTTCAATTGTGAGAAAGAAGTGTTTCCTTTCAGAACCAGGGAAATGAATAGGCTTTTGCAAATTACTATACACAATTATACAAACCACAGTCCAACATTCTAACATAAAATATCAATTCAACCTGGAGAGAATCACACAGAGAAAAGCAATTACAAAAAATAAGATGTATTTATACACATAACACAATCATATTCTTCAAACTATTTCTATCTAAGGAAAACCAGTTGATTACATCGACTCATTGACTCCTCAGCAATCCCTCACACTAAGCATGCTTGTAGCGACAGTGGAGAGGAAAAATGGCCTTTTAACAGGAAGAAACCTCCAGCAGAACCAGGCTCAGTGTGAGCGGCTAACTAAGAAGACAGAAGCAGATAAAGACATAAAAGAAATAAGTAAAAAAAAAAGATTAGAGTCGTCTTTCCCTGGGGCCCGAACACTGGTGGTGGAATAAGCCAGATGTTTTTTGGCATTTACTGAATCATATTTAGTTACTTTAACATTTTTAACATTTAATAACATCGCTAAAGCTAGACAAAAGCACCTTTTTTGCATTTTTTTTTGGCATATAGTGTTGATCACCCACATATAGTTTATTAGTTGCGAGGGCAGAGTCGGCCGTGCGATGAACTGCTCAGGGTGGAGCACAAGTCCAGACAAGGATCTGAGCGCCCTTTTAAGACAGATTTCTGCTCGAGCACAGTTGCAGGGGCATAGTTTGCCATAGTTTTACGCATAAGACATGCATTGAATGAGCTTGTGTGAGATTTAACAACGGCACATCAAGTTGGTTACTGTGCGCTTGTTGGCACAAAATAGCAGCCAGCATTTCTTTCCGAAACTGCGTGCCGGCCCTGAATCTTTTACTGGTACACAGTACCAGACCGTTCCGGCTTACTTTCAACCCTGAGCTTACATCTAACAAAGTAAAAAGACAATATTTCCTACATTGCTCTCCAAAACTTTATTCTATAGGCTAAATCCTTTTTGAATGGGATAAAAAAAATCGAAATATTGTCAATCTAACAATTATTTTTATTAGCTTTTAGCATAGCCTCACCTAGAAAATGTCCAATCTACTAATGGGTCTCTGTCTGTAACATGAGCTCCAGGGATTGGGGGTGTTTGTTTAGTGGACACGTCAGCCAGAGCTGTAGTTGAGTGAATGAGTAAGACTACTACCTGCTTAACAGTGGCTTACAGGATGAAGGATCACGGGAAAAAAAATGCTACAGTTTTTTTGCATTTGCTTATTATATTCAGCTACTTTAACACAATTGTTTCATGTTAGCAGGGTAGGCCCTGTTTTGGCTACAAAAAGTTGCAGAACCAGTGGAGGTTCTAGACAGAATTTAACAGGGGATTCAGGGTGAGACTTAAGTTTATTAATGACCTGTAAATTCTTTGTTAGCCATTTTGGAAACTGTGGGCCTACGATGTTCTGTAAATATCCATCTAGCTGTTTTCTGTTCCCAAATTTGCATATGCTGTGAAGAGAATTCTGTTAAAACTTTAAAATGCTTTTTCCTTTTTGATGTATAGGGAGATTACATCCTGATAAAAAAGACTGGGGGGCAAACAAATAGGTGCTGTGCTGAAGGGAGACTAATTTGAGGACGTCGGCTAAAAAAGGGAAATAGATTGGAATCAATCTATTTGGAATCAGTCTTCATGTTATAAAGTCCTTCTTAAAAAGGTAAGAGACACCCTATTCTAGAAGAGTCTGCGAAGAGGACCTCTGATTATAGTTTTGGGTATTGCTTATTTGTGATTTGTCAATTTATTTAAAACTTAAAATGAAGAAAATGGGAGAGGTCTGTTTCAGGCGGAGAGATGCATCCAAGGTCCAGACGGATTTACAACAAGCTGCTGGATGTGACAAAGAAGAATGAGGAGGAGAAAAAGGAGGGTCAAACCAACAGACTGCGAGCAGAGGTCTTCAAAAAGAGACTGCCGGAACAGATTCTGCAAAGATGAACAAGACACCATCAGGAACCACCTTGTAATAAAAACTGTCTCCATGTGCAAAAAAAAAAACGAAAAAAAACAAAACAACAATTCCCTAAAAAATAGATTAAACAGGAGAATATTTAAAAGAGAAAGAGAGAAACTATGCCAGTTTTTGGTTTGAAAGTCTTTACATATTCAGGTTAACAGAAAAACAAAGATAGATCTATTTTAATTGTTCTTTAAATTGTTTGTGCAAGGATCTAAAGCTTATTGCTTATTTTTTTAGAAACAGATAAATGGTAAGAGATTATATTTCCTGACTGGGGTACTAAAATGATAGTAACAGACACTTTGGGGATCTGTTGTATTCTTTTTTTTAATAATTATTAATCTTTAGTTTAAAGAGCAAGTCCGGGAAATCTTGTCAGATCCATTAGTCAGTCTGGTATGTTACAGTGGATGTTTTAATGGTGTATGTTTGAGTGTTGTTGGCTTGTTGTTGTTAAAAGTAAATTTTGTGTCAGAATTCTGGGATGGAAGAGTAAATACGTGTTTCAGCCTGAATAAATGAACTGAGTGTTTCTAATAATAAAAACCAATAAACCAGGACATAATGGAGTTAAACAGAAGGATACCTAACGGTGGCAACGGAATTCTGTTTGCAGTAAAAGTGTACTGGTTTTGGTGTCCAGGGATTTTCCGATTTAAAATCCCTCAAAGGCCAAATATTTAAAATATCTGGCTGGACGAAACGTAGTATGTGACTGAATATAAGAACGGTGTCCATGAAAGTGAAATCATAAAGACTTCGGACTGCATGAATGAGACCAAAAAAAATGGTACAAAACCTTGTACCTTGAATTTTTAGAAAAAGGCATGTTAAGGTTTGAAAGAAAAAATGTTTCGAGTACTATTAAATTGCAAGTTCAATTCAATTCAGTTTATTTATATGGCACCAATTCACAACATGTCATCTCAGGAAACTTTACAGTTCACTAGATCATCCAGTCAGATTGATTCAAAGTTTTCTAAGCAAAACCAGTTGATTACATTGACAATGAAATCCATTACACTAAGCATGCTTGTAGCGACAGTGGAGAGGAAAGCTCCCTTGTAACAGGAAGAAACCTCCAGCAGAACCAGGCTCAGTGTGAGCGGCCATCTGCTGAGGCTCACTGGTGTTCAAAAAGACGGAAGCAGACAAAGATAAAGAAGCAGAAATAGAAAAGGAAGCTGTAAAAGGCGGCCCCGTCCAGGAAACACACAGCCAGGCAGACAAGCTCTAAGCCAGCTCTCATGTCAGAGGATGAAGAGAGCACATCCAGTTAGTCACAGTCAGAGAAACAGGACTACGCTGGAAAACAGGCCGATCAACAACATCTATAATGCTACGTTCAGACCGGACGCAGCAAAATCGCGTCTGCTGCTTCCTTTTTGCTGCTTGTACCAGTTAGATCTGACGCGCGGCTGAAGCAGCTTTGCTGCTCTGGCTGCGCGGTGCAAAGGTGGCTCTGACACGCGTTGGGCGGAGCTTCACTATCCTTTCTCTGCCTTGCAGCTATATTTGCTGTGATCAGTGGGAATAAAGTAGTTTTAATATGTTTTTAAGTGAGAA
>NW_015150891.1:695867-698791 GCF_000732505.1 Cyprinodon variegatus
AGAATTGGTCCTAGCACTGATCCCTGTGGTACTCCACAGGTAAACTTTGAGCATGTGGAAAATTTGTCATTAACGTGAACAAACTAAACTCGATCAGATAGATAATGTTTAAACCAGTCTAGTGCTGTTCCTTTAATTCCAACAAAATATTCAAGTCTTTCTAAAACAATATTAGGATCAACTGTATCAAATGCAGCACTGTGATCCAACAGGACGAGCACAGATACAAGTCCATTATCTGAGGCCATGAGAATATCATTAGCAGCCTTCACTTGTCTTTATAACATCGATTAAAAAGATGCATGCTGAGAGTGTTTTTCGAAATCTCATGGGGCCCCCACCTACTGCAGGATAAAGGAGGGTAAATTTAGATATGTTGAAAAAGAAATTAGTGATGGCTAAAAAAGTAACTGAGCAGTCTCCTAAATTGACTTAATCAAAATATGCAAAGGTAGGAACAAAAGCTGGAGGATAAAAAAAAACAACAACTGTTTTTAAAATATAATTCAACCATCAGATGAAGGTTTCTCAGATGATTCATAATCAGGAAGCTGTAGCCACCCTGTATTCTAGACACCCTCATAATCAGGCTCCTTTCCCCTCCTTATGCATAGTAAGCAGAAATGTTGAGAACAGCAGCCCAGCAACAATGCCTGGCAATAACAGGCTATGTTTTAATAGAAGAGACTAAGAAAAAAGATGCTAGGATAAGAGTAATAGATAAAAACCATAAGGTAATAGCAGAAATAGCTGAGCATGTGTGTCGACTGGCTCTAAGCAAAAAGATGCAGAGCAGTCTAGTGAAGATTAGGAGGGAGGAGTCAAAAATAAACATGACACATTTTCAAAACAGAATTTAGAAATACAGCTATCGAAATATAAAGATCACAAGAAAGAACATACACATAAATCAGAAGGAGCACAAACAAGTACTAACAAGTAAATAATCAAATCTTAAAAAGGGCACTGTATAATAAAGCCATTTTTCTTGAATGTTGTGAAGATGTATAATATACTAGATAAAAGTTATATTTGCATAAAAACAAGCTAATTAGCATATTTCTTCAGCTTCTAAAATGATATCAACCAAATTAAGTTCTGCAGGGTCTATATTGTGAAACATGAGAAGAGAAGGTTGAGTCTGACCTAAATGATAAATCCTTATCACTTATCGCTGCACAATAAACACAAACTACTGCTTGTTAAAATATTGATGTATTTATTTCTAATAATCAAAGTGTTAGGATTCCAGTTTGTGTGGGTTGTTTTTGTGTTTTTCTTCTCTCCACCACCAGATGGGGCCCTTTTCTCGTTGAGCTTCCTTGCACACCTGCGGCTCGTTGGGTCTTTACCAGAGGAGTATTTAAGCAGAGGGCTGTCACTACCTTGACGCCAGAGTGTTTGCCAGTATTGGGTACTCTAGCCATACTGAGATTAGCAGAGTCTAACCTTAGCCTGGTCTCTCTGAGTCCTAACTTGCTTTGTCTTTGTTCTTCGACAGGAAGCCTTCTTGTATCACTGGATGAGCCTGGACCTTCTACCCCCCCTGGAAGGATTAGCTGCGTCACACTGAGCAAGGGGAACCTCCACATGATCAAGTCCATCTGGAAAACCAAGTGACAGTCCGCTCCTTTACTCCTCTGGGTCCAACGTTAGTCTGCCTGTCCGCTCTCTAACGAGTTCATTCTTTTCTGGATTTAACCCCACAAATTGGATCCAAGGAATAACCAGGAGCCCCCCAAATCGCGAGTGCCTCTCAAGTTATATACAAGCCTCTGTCTTTTTTTCCCATGGTCCCTGAACTGATCATTGTGATCTCCCCTTCAGTTTCCTGTTCCAGTTCACCAGTCCGCTGAGGTCCAACAGTATTACCCAGCAGAATATCTCACTCTATCTGTGTTTTTGCTAACCCTCATTGAACCAGTTAATTTTTACCCTTTGTCTCTGAGTGGTTCTCTGCATGTGGGTCAGATCTTCAAAGCCCATTATGACACAAGGATTATAGCAAACACTACACACTACTAGAAAATAAAAACTAGGTTGGTAAAACAAATAATTTGGAAAGAGGGAAAAAGGGCTCTAAGAGTCTATTCAAAGAATTTCTTAGGGAAAGATGTATCAATGCATTCAGTAGCATCTGGTCAAAATAGCAACACGTATTTGTGAATAACAATAAATGCAGTTAAACTGTGTTGTTTCATTCAGCTTACAATGGATGATGGCGCTGATGGTTTACAAACAACATAGTGTTGCAACATGATGGTTAGCTTAATAACCTTAAGACCCAGTTACAGGTCAAACTTTGCTGAGGGTAAAATATCTGCATGGGACGGCAACTTTCAACTAGATCTTGAGCAAAACTTAAGCGTTTATAGCTGCTATGTGCAGGAGATTGTAAAAGACAGTTACATGCATTCTTCTAATCATCTGATTCAACACATTCATGCCAACCTCTCTGTGATTATAATAGACCAGGTGCTCTGGTTTGGCATTTGGGCCACTGAGTGTACCGGCTGAGGTGTGAGCAGTGCTATCCAAACCTTGGACCAAAGTTTCCCTATTGTCTGATGGGCCACTGATACATCTGCGTCTTGCCGGGGGTGGGTGATGATCCTCAGACTCGCTATCAGAATCTGATCTGCTTCTTTCCGACCAGTCGTTATCGTCGGTCTCTCCATCTCCACCCAAATCGCTATCTGATAGGGTTAATAGTAATAATCCCTTATTGTTCTAGAAATGAAAACCAAACAAAGCAAGCTGTTTTCTGGAGAAAAGAGAGAGGGAGAACAGACAAAGGAGGAAAACTTCCCTTAAAAAAGTCTGTACTCACCTCTGCCATAACCTCTCTTTTCTGCTGCTTTTGTTATTGGACTTCAAAGGAATAACAGGAGTAGTCAAAAGTTACCAGGAGGGGTCAGAAGTAT
>NW_015150891.1:700707-708837 GCF_000732505.1 Cyprinodon variegatus
TTTTAAATTTGCTCTACTAATATGATTTTAATTTCTCAGACACATTACTCCCAGACTTGTCCTAAAATATACTTAGCCCTTCTTAAAACTTTTTGTGGGGAGAGTGGCGGCCTAGCGATTACGACATTGTGCTTGGAATACAGATGTTCTGAGTTCAAGCCCCAATTCCACAGACTGCAATTCTGGGTCCCTGAGCAAGACCCCTTATCCCACACTGCTCCCCAGGCGCTGCACAATGGCAACCCACTCCGATTTGGGATGGATTAAATGCAGAGCAAATTTCATGGGGCTGTACTTGTGACAGTGTAATGACAATAACGATGCTGGAAGGTTGAGGCTGCAGGTTGAGGTCCCAGTTCTGCTGTACTGTGCAATTTCACATGCCTCCAATCTTTGCCATCATAAGGATTTTTTTGAACTGCTCTTTGCCTGATCCATCAACCGAAACCTGTTTGCCTTAAGAGAGACCCTACTGGGGGCATTCAAAAGGTCTACCTTAGGTAATAGTCCAAAGCTCAGCGACAGACAAGCCCAATAAAAGGTGAACCTTACCTTGGTCAATGTGTATCAAAATTGAACCCAGGCTTTAAAAAATATTGTGGGTTTTAGAGGCTATGGAAATGACTATTACTTGTGCTTCACATATGTATTTGTTGACATGTTGCCAGTCATTAAATGGGGGGCATATTGTCAGCAAGGCTTTCCACAGCAGTTGCAACTACTGAGTCTCTCAAGTCACGGAGCTTCCTTTAGAGAACCTGAAGAGGAAATTATAATAACTGTAAAATGTAGTACAGACAATGTGTGTTGTCTCTTGGACATGCCTTCAGGATCCCCTTGTCCTCCACCTGGTGGTGTTTGCCTGGAGCCCATTTGAGGAGTCCTCAGAAAAAGATTTCCCAGCTACCTTGGTTGGCTCCTCTCAATGTGGAGGTAAAGCAATTCTACTTAAGCCTCGCCTGAATGACCAAGCTCCTAACCATATCTCCAAGAGAGATCCAAGCCACCTTTTAGAGAAAGCTGACTTTGGCATGATGTCATTCTTTTGGCCATGATAGATTCCATGACCATAGGTGAGGGTAGGGACGTAGGCTAACAGGTAAATCGAGAGCTTTGCCTATTTGCTCAGCTCTCTCTTAACCACGACAGACTGGTAGAGCATCCAAATTAAAGCAACCCTTATTTAAAAAAAAAAAAATAATTAAAGCAACAGTGATAAGTTTATCAATCTCCTGCTTTATTCTATCATTAATCAAAACAGGACCGAAAGATACTTGAGTTCCTCTACTTGAGGCAGGAACTAACTCTCCTCCAACCTTTTCTGGTCAATAACCATTGCCTCAGACTTTGAGGAGCTCAGTCTCATTTAAGTAAAGGTTGGCAGCCCTATGCACTGGGAAAAGGTCCGACTTAACACCGGCAATAAAGCCCAAACTCTTGCTCCTCTTGTAGACAGACGGATGGCCCTTAGGACCCCTGATTCCATCGAATGGGTCACCTCAAGCTCCGGCTCTGCCTGTTGCTGTATCCATTTTGCACTAGTCTCTCATTGTTCCCCCTGCAGGTGGTGGGTCAACTGGGAGGTGACCTAACTCAAATAGGTTTCATGAGGATGAACCCGCACATCCGTCAACGAACCCCCAACTCAAAGCAAGGCTTCTAAAAATAAAGTGATATATCATTCTTGGACAAAACATCCTTCTTATGTAATGAGACAGAGACTGGATCCAAATAAACCAAGACAGGTTAGTGACGTTTTGATTGGTTTATTGAAAGGGTTAATCTGATAGCGTGGCTGAATCTGTGTGGGCAAACAGGCTGCAGGTAGACAGGCGGGCAGATTGAGGGAGGTTTACCAGTTAGATCCAGAACGGAGAGGCAGGCAGTTTAGCTGAGCTTTTCCGAGTCAGAGATCCAGAGAGAGGGGAACAGGCAGGTTGATCAGAACAACACAGAGATCCGGGGATCCAGAGGCAGAGCAGAGAGGGTAATCAGGCAGGCAGAATCAAACAGGGGTCAGGTAGGCTCGGACTCAGGAGGCAGATCGGGTCAGAAACAGATAGGCGGTCAGGTACTCTTTTAGATGCTGGACTATTCGTAGCGGGTTGGCTCAAGATAATCTGGCACAGAGGACTGATCTGATGGGGTTTTTAAAGTGCTAGAAACAGGTGACTCTGGTCAGAGCTGATTGCAGATGGGTGGAGCAGAGCAGGTGTATGGACTGAGTGATCAGGCCAGAATCAGTGCAGAAACCATTACATCTTATGGTCTATCTTTATATGCAAATTTCTCTAAAAAATAAACAAGAAACAAGATGTGTTGCTTCAACGAATCTTAAATATTTTTTTCATCAATACAGATGAAAAACTAATATGTCTTAGTTCTGCCCTGTGTTTAGGTTTCTTGTTTCACTGTGATCTGGCATCATTGTAGTTGTTTTCTGGTAGTGTTGTGTTTTTTGTGTTGCTTCCTGTTGCCTCCTTATGCCAGCCTCCTTTTCCCTGGCCTCGGGGTTACTTCCATCCACAGCTGCCCCTTGTCAGCTAGTTCAGTCTCCCATTTATACTCCTCCTATGCATCCTGCTGCTTTATATGTGTTTCTGCCCAGCTATGGGGGCCAAATTATTAGTTATACATGTTTCCTCTTTGTTATTTTCATTTTAATTAAGTCCTTGGTTTATGTCCCTGCTCTCCGGGGCCAGTGTGTAGAGAGGGTGTTTGTCTTCTGTCTACATCTGAGCGTGTCTGATTGGTGTCACATCTCGTTGGGAGTGCATTGGCTGATCCTTTCTTACCCGAGAGGATGGACTGAATTTTTAAACCAGGTAAGTGACTCACACAGATAATTGTCTTCTGTCAGATTATCGTGGACACTTCCCTGTGTTCCTCCTACAACCAGTGTGCCAGGATGAGCGAGGCTCCGCCTTCGCTCGCAACCACTGCGGTCCGCTGATCCACAGAGGCCCGTGTTCCGTTTCTGTTCTTTCTCTGTTCATGTTTGTTATTAAACGTTTTGAAACGTCCCACTAACCTGTCTTACCTGAATACTGGATCCATCTGTCCCTTTTTCTTTTTTTTTCTTTTTCTTCTTTTTTGTTTTGTTTTGTTATGACTTTATTTACTTATATTTGCTTTTTATTAAGTGTTCGAAATAAATGATCAATAACATTTAAAAAAGCTCAACAATCTAATAAAGAAGGTATGTTCTGTTTTTGGAGCTCCTCTAGAACCTCTGGAGATTGTTTCACAAAGAAGCATTCTTCATAAAGCGAAGATTTTTTAACAACAACAGAATGTCTTCAGTAAGAGGCCTCTTCAAATTCAGCGCAAGACAGACCGTTACAGAAGATCCTTACTGCCTACAGCTATCAACACCTACAACACCTGGTTGAAAAATTTCTACAACATTTAATTTCCCTCTGGGATAAATAAAGTACTTCTGAACTGAATTGAATTCAACTGAAATTAGGACAGAGACAGACTTTATACAAAGAAGCAAAAATAATCTTTACCAGCTAATAGAGCATAAATTGTCATTGAGCTGAAAGAGAGATGTATTTTTTGGCAACAAATATCTTATAATTTGAATCCCTGCAATTTTTTTCTTTTTTTCTTTGGTAAGCTTTATTCTTGGCTGTATATCATTTTCTGCATTAGACAGTTCTGAGTATAGTTTTAATAAGACTGTACTATAAATAACCCTAAGGAGGGAAGAAACCAAAACAAATACCTGAAGTCAGAGGTGGGGCAAAAGTGGAAAGGAACGTTTCAAAAACACTTGCTAAGTAAATCCTTTTCAGTGTCGCCACAGCTACACTCCAGGCAAACTTTCTCATCAGCCAATTGAAATACTGGTGAGTATGACTCTTCATATCTATAGCGTTTTAGAAGATGACATTAGCAGAGGCCCCGACAAAACAGTAAGATTGAGGATATAAGATTATCTTGACTGAATATTTAGCTGGCCGTAAATTTAAATAAATGTGGAATAATTTTTCAACTACTGTTGTTAAACTCTAGTGGTAAATGGTTGAAAGCTGATCTTAGACCGGTTTCAAGTTCAACACAGGACAAAACAGAGACATGGAGAAAAGATCATGTTAAACACTGTTAATGAAATTTTGCAACAACTGAGGAATTATTAGAGATGTTGCTTGTTTAAAATCTGAATGTCAATGATTTAAATATCATATTCACATAAAATAATTTCTGTTCACCTTTCAAGATCCCAAAATTTCTGGAGACCCTTCACCTACATCCTGCAGTATGGAGAAGGAAAGATTTAAAGGTGAGGGGAGACTAACGCAACACTGAAGATCTGCTGCAAAACCAATGTTATTAAGATGCAGAATGTGTGGGCTTGGCTTTATTAGGGACTTTCCGTTTAGAAATATGGTTCTGGCGAGCCAATTCTAGTTTATACAGACCTGGTTTTGCACTTAACATATCATTTGTGTGAAGGTATAAATTGACATGTTTAACGGCATCAGAAATATTTCATTGGAAAAATCTAATTGGTCTCCAAATCAGTCCAGGGCACTGCTGACCAAACATTTTGTAACAAGTATAAAAACAATCAAGTTTAACCTACATAATTTATTAGCCCTGAATTTAAACTACATATAAAATGTTGTTGCTTAAATTGTCAAGTTACTATACATATTTATATATATATATGTATATATATATATATATATATATATATATATATAAACCAAAATCAATAAATATTTCTTTGTAGAATTTGTTTCTAAAAACCATTGTAGATTACATTTGTTATATGGGTTTTGTTTATTTTACCTATTGAAATCAAAATTAGAAATATTAAAAAAAGTTTTATCAAATTATTATACATTACTTTTAGGGCAGAAAACATACCCCCAGCATCAAGGTGGAGTGGTCGGAAGAGGCATTATAGGAAAGGCAGTTTTTAAAAGTAATCTGCTTTTTCAGAACTAAAACAATAGCCCTTCAGGAGCATGTAATTAAATAAAAATATATAATAATGCAGTCATTTAAATTATTATCATGTTATTTATTTTTTCAGTTGCATGATGGACTATTTGTTATTTGAGCCTCTTGTTTATGTTCATTACTGAAAAGGTACTTTTGCATAAAAATGTCGAGCCAAGCAAGTGCAGCAATGTTTTTGCAAATGTTTAAATCTCTTGAACCTGTCTTTGTCCAGCTGGTGGTAAAGGTTTATGCGATGGAATTGTTGGTAATGATTAGGAAGCTCTCTGTCACACTGCAGCTCAATGAGCTCCATTTGCAGGTGGTCTGGACCATCATTAGGGTCCTCAGATAAAGTGGAGGAAAAAAGAAGCACTGCCGAAACTCCTCATTCAGAGATGAAATGTCTTATACATAGCTCCTCATGTGCGCACAAATTTTGTTCTCTTGAAAACTGGATACAGTTTCCTATAGAGATGCTAAACGTGTGGTTTGGGCTGCGTTTGTGTCAGGTCACTTTGGAATGGAAGAATCTTTGTCTTAAAAGCTTTAATGTAGGAATACAGTTGGTTAACCACTGCATTTTGCCCCTGAAGGCTGGTGTTCAGCATGTTAACATGTTGTTTTGTCAACAAAAATAATCAGCCAGCCAAACAGGATGACAGATTTCCGGCATCGGTTGTCCCTTTTTTGCCAGTCTCCTTTCTGAGGGAGTAAAACTGCTGCAGTGCAGACCTCCGACTGAGCAATGTTATGTTATTGTGATACCCAGCATGTCCATATTCAGCGTGGATGTTAAGGAGAAACTGCTGAAACTGGTAATGTCACATGGCTGTGGGGCGAATATAATTTATAGTCTTTATCATGGGTTTCATTATGCACTCATATTTAAGATGTTTGGCACACAGAACTTGTTGGTGACTAATACAGTAGAGTTTTTTAGATTTCTCTCTTTCTTTGCAGACTTTTTTGCAGACTAGCGTTGATCGCAGGTGCACTGTCTATTTTAGTCCCAGTGATTCTATTCCATTGGTGTAACTTTGTGAAGGACTGGTGTGGACATGTCCCCATCAATTTTGGCATGGAGGGAACAGTCCCCAACAATAACTGCTAACCCAACTGGGATTGGATGCAGCCGTTTGTGTTCAGAGCGTTTTCAGTCCATGTTTTTTCCTCGCTCTCCCACTGCTCTCGAGTCCCACCTCTCGGTGTAACACCATCGGATCTGTCGCTTTGAGACATAATGCTTATGCATTACCACTTATTGTTTTGCTCTTTTTATTTTTTTGACAATTAATCCCATAGTTTTCAACCGCTTTCAACAATTTTGGCATCAAAACGTTCAGCTTGGCTGGCAGTTTGGCCCAGACCACGGAGAAGTCCACACTTCCCCAATAGAATTCCAATGAGAGACAAAAGTCCAAAACAACAAATGTAGTCATATCGTTGCCATTTCTCAACCATATGATGTACAAACATCAAACTTGGTATAGAACATTTCCAGACCCTTCTAGCACTCACATTGAAGGATTTTTTTTTATATCATTTATGGTTTAGTTTTTTAGTGAAGCTGTTCTGGCATAGGAAAACTTTGATTTGGGGAAAAAAAAGTCTCACACTGAAATCTTTCAAAACAAACCACATTTTTACATTGTCACCGTGTACTAATAGTTTTCAGTAGAAACATGAAAGTTGACACAATTAAAGTCGAGGGATTGCTGACGCTCACAGTGAAACAATTTTTTTTATACCTTCTACGGTTTTGGCTCATGTCTCGTTTGTTCTGAGGGCTTTTTCGCCACCTTAAAGCTCAGTGAAGCTGAGGAGCTGCATGTAATCCAATGAGACGAGCCGCTGGGACAAACCATTTTTTTTGTCTTCCCATTCGGGTTGTGAAAGAGCTACAGACATGAAAGTTACCCCAATCAGAGATGATGGATAGCTGTCACTTAGACTGAAATAATTTTTTAGATAACATTTACGGTTTGCCTTCAGGGCTCATTTGTTCAAAGATGTTTTTTCCCATACAAAAAAGCCTGAGAGCTAGGGAACAATAGTGCTATGCTTTTCTCTCTGTGACAGGCTCGTTAAGCTTCGTCAAGGTAACGGAGCTTCAAAGGGATTTTACCTCTGCCACTTTATACAACACATATTAATCTAATGGAGGGAGAAAACAGAAATTGATATTATATGACTACTGGCCATGACCCTTCCCTTGACACTCAACCCTGAATGACTTTCAAAATAAGACTCCGGGGACCCTACAAAATAAAAGCCTCAACATTATACATCATCCAGGATCGGGAGGGGTGCAGCTGTCTGTGTCCAGAGCGTTTTCAGTCAAAATTTTTTTCTAAGACTCAACTTTTTTTTTCTCCCGCTTCTCCCAAATCCTGTCTACCAGTGTAACATTAAACCATATAACATCACTAGATCTGTCTGGAACCCTGTAGGTCAGACTCCTAACTCTAATGACTCTGGATCTGTCACTTGGAGAAATTAGCCTCTATGATTGGTAATAGCTATTCACTGTAGTAAGTAGCTTCATTGTAGTAATCGGAGGAGAGACAACACACAGTACTAGTAAATTTGAACCGGCAGCTACTTTGCATTTTATTTTAAACAGTTACGAGACAGGTTGGTTAAAAAAAAAAAAGAGATGCCACTGAAAAAGCCTTTAGACATGCACAGTTTAAATAAGAGCAGTGTCTATGCTATGCAGGTTAGTATTACAAGGGAATTAGTTTGAAAAAACATTGCTTTTAAATGTTGTGTTCCTTGTTACTAGTTAAACAAAGCAATTCAGCTCAGCTCCTCAGAGTACAATGACTCACAGTTACAGGTAAAACTAACTTAAATCCATCCATTTTCTGACATGCTTAACTCCAGATGGGGTCGCGAGGGGTACTGCTGCCTATCTCCAGCTGGGCGAGAAGCGAGGTACATCCTTAACCTAACAGTCATGTTTTTGGACTGTGGGAGAAAGCTGGAGTACCCAGATAGAACCCACGCATGCTCAGGGAGAACATGCAAACTCCATGTAGAAAGACCCTGGTCTAGGAATCGACCCGGAACCTTCTTGCTGCAAGGCAGCAGTGCTACCCACTGCGTCACTGAGCAGCCCACTAATTTGAATATTTATAATTTTCTCATTCAACAGAAATTTTGCAGAATTGC
>NW_015150891.1:710092-715044 GCF_000732505.1 Cyprinodon variegatus
GCTATATTTATACCCTTCTTAAACAAAGCTCTGCCTGGCATGTCATAATGTCTGTTTCAGCTTAAATGCTAAGCCAAACTCACCACAGTATAGAGACTCAATATTACAAATGATAATTTTGACACACAAGAAGAATCTGATAAATGTCAAAAGACAGGTCAGGCAAACAGATCAGAACGGGGACAGGCAGGTTCAAAGGTCCAAAAGCAAATTGGGTCAGGATCAGGCAATCAGAACACAAGAGAACTCTCACACCATAGGCTCAAGAATAATCTGGTACTGATGGCTTGGACCAAGCAGCTTAAATAGGAGCAGGAGCAGGTGGATCAGAAGAGCAGTAAAGACAAACCGAGCAGAATTTCTCATTCATCTGTAACCGGCAGAGTTAGACAAGTGAAGGAAATTAGCAATTAAGTCAGCCATCAATGCCAAGATAATGACAGATCTTAGTGCAGCATTCAACACTGTTGATCACTCCATTTTATTAGAGTGCCTGGAAAACAGGGTCAGCCTTTCTGGTACAGCACTGGACTGGTTTATATCCGACCTGCAGGACAGGGCCTCTTTAGTGCCTGTAGGTAACTTTTCATCACAGATCACAAAATCCTATATGACATTTCCCTCATATTCAATATGTACATAAAAACCCTATCTCAGATCTTCCAAAAACAACAACATAAGTTAACATTAATATGCAAAACACATATGCCTGTAGATTAGAAACACACCAGGTGACTGAACCTATTCAAGCACTGGATCAAGATTGATGGTTTTTACACCAAAAGAAGGGTGTTTATAAATTTGTGCTCTGCCTCACTTAGTACAGCTAGAAAACGTCAGCCAGTCTGGAGATCTGGGTGTGGAGAGTGACTCAAATTTAACCCTCTAAAGTCAGGCTTGTAATCGAACAAGTAATCCTATTTTTATAATTATCTAATTTTGATCATTTACTCAACTATGCCAATGCAGTGTACTTTTCCTTTTTCTTATGTAAAGCAGTGAATTGTCTTGCCATTGTGTGCTACATGAATAAATGTGCCTTACCTAAGCCTTTCAAACGATTTTCATATCTAATTTAAATAGCAACAGGAAATAAATAACATATAAAAAAAACTATATAATTACAATGGACAACGAGTTTGTGAAATTAAGTTTGTTTGTTGGCAGATTCTTTTCTTTTTATCATTATAAAATGAAGTTTTACTCTTTTGCAGAGTTAGATGCCGAGTTGAAGGCAGAAGATGTCTTGAATGCTTTAGAAGATTTAAGTGAGGAAGAGTTTGAGAAGTTCAAGTGGTTCCTGCAGCAGCCTGCGAGCATCCCTGGGCTCCCGACAATCAGGAAGAAAAAACTGGCAAGAGCACAAAGCATAAACATTGTGGATTTGATGGTGCAGACCTACACGCTTCAACGTTGTATGGAAGTGACTACCAAGATTTTAAAGAAAATTAACAGGAATGATCTTTTGCAAAGATTGCTTTTCTCTAAGAATTTAGAAAACAGGATGTGTCTGCAGCACAAAAGTCCTCTGGAGCTGTTCTGTTGGACTGACCAGACACATGTCTGTGTTTCTTGCTCTGAATTGAATCACAAAAACCATGAGTTAGTTCCTCTGAGTACAGAACATATGGGAAATGAGGAAGAACCAAGAAGAAGAAGAGACAATGAAGTTAAACAGATGATTGAAAAAAATGAAATGAAGATTCAAGAAATCACAGAGATAGTGAAGAACAGCAAAGATGCTGCAGAGAAAGAGAAAGTAGAAGGGTTTCTGGTGACCGCTGCTCTGAAGGAGTCTGCTGAGAGATTCCTTAAAAAACTTATTAAGGAGATCGAGGACAAACAGAAAACTACAGAGAAGGAGGCAAAAGACTTCATCAAAGATCTGGAACAGGAAACATCTGAGCTGAAGAAACAAGACTTTGAAGATGATGGCCACCAATGTTTTTCCTCCCTGAAAGCTGACCCACCTAAAAAGAACTGGACCGAGGTTAGAGTCCATCCACCATCATATGAGGGGACTGTGGAGAGAGCTGTGGCTGAGCTTAAGGAGACTCTTTGGGAAGATATGAAGAAGCAGTTGCAGCTAAAGAGGGTCCAACAGTATGCAGTTGATTTGACTCTGGATCCTGATACAGCTCATCCTAAACTAATTCTGTCAGATGATAGGAAACAAGTGAAACATGGAGATGTTTGGCAGAATCTTCCAAACAAGCCAAAGAGATTTTCTACATTTGCTAATGTTTTAGGAAATGAGAGTTTCTCTTCAGGCAGATTTTACTTTGAGGTTCAGGTTAAAGGAAAGACTGACTGGGATTTAGGAGTGGCCAGAGAGTCAGTTGACAGGAAGGGAGACATTGCTCCATGTACTGAGTACGGTATCTGGGCAGTTGTACTGAGAAATGGAAATGAATACTCAACAGGGGATGATACAACAGAGGTTTTTGATCTCCATCCTGGTCCTGAGAAGGTGGGGGTGTTTGTGGATTATGAGGAGGGTCTGGTCTCCTTCTATGATGTAGATGCTGCAGCTCTGATCTACTCCTTTACTGGCTGCTGCTTCACTGAGAAGCTCTACCCATATTTCAGTCCTTTTCTTAATAATGGAGGGGAAAACTCTGCTCCTCTGATCATCTGTCCTGTTAATCAGGCTGTTTGTTGCTCTGTTGAAGCTCAATGAAGAATAAATCTGTTAAGCGATACCCTCCAACATAAGTGAAGGTGGAATCCTACTAGACCATACTTAAAGGAGGTCAACTTTTCAATTCCGAGAAAGATTATATGCTACAGCTTCATCTGTTTCTCTGCTTCTGTAAGAAATTATTTTCCTCACACTCATTATGTTATATAATATTACATTTGTATTTAAAAAAAAAACATTCACTGCACATTGAAAACAAAACATGTTGCTTCTTGATAATTTCTGGTGTATTAAAATTATATTTACGATATGTATACTGTTTGATATATATCTGTTCATATTCTTCTTGCATTGGTAACAATTTGGCATGAATCATTTAAATACTAATGTTGTAATTATGATGATTGGTGGCCTTTAAGTCGCACATTTGGTTTTGGAAATAAAAAACGGTAAAGAAAACAAGCTGTGTTTCTGAGTGAGATTTATTTTTTAGTAAATCAATGCTATAAACTTCCCCAGGTCAACTACTACATTTACAGCATATTTGTTGCAAACTGACAGTACAATAACAAGACATTTGGTTTCATGTTTGCATACATGCTACAGAGGAATAAGAATATATCCTAATTAACTTCTCATATTCCCATTATTTAAACAAAGGTCACAAAAACAAACATTGTGTACTTGTTGGGTCATAAACCATGATTGACAATGTCCACATTTCATCGTAACCATGCTCACTGGGATGAACCTTGCAGTTTTGCCCCAAGGTGCTCCTCTTCTCCCAAGCTTCTACAACACTCCCCCAACTCACTCTAAAAGACACTTCCACAGAGGCGCCTTTGCTCCCCAAAGTGTGCTTGTTTAAGGAAAGGAACACCACAGCACACAGATTATTTTTCTCTTTCAGCGAAACTGTCCAGGGGCTCATATTGGAAGATGCACCAGCATGGAAAACCAAGGTCCAGATCTACAGACTGACCAAGGCTAAGTCATGACGATGACACAGGGTTGATCTAGCTAAATGATATTTCATTTAGATTATTCTTGATTATTTCACGTGTTTATTGTTGAGTAAAGACAAAGCTAACAAGATGGGTAAATTGAGGTCGTTGTCCTGTTTCTCTGACTGTGGCTAACTGGATGTGCTCTCTTCATCCTCTGACATAGGAGCTGGCTCGGAGCTCATCTGCCTGGCTGTGTGTTTCCTGGACGGGGCCGCCTGTGGATCCGGTTTACAGTTACCTTTTGTATCTATGCTTCTTTTTCTATGTCTGCTTCTGTCTCCTTGAACCCCAGTCGGCCTCAGCAGATGGCCATTTACACTGAGCCTGGAGGTTTCTTCCTGTTAAAAGGGAGTTTTCCTCTCCACTGTCACTACAAGCATGCTTGGTGTGAAGATTTGCTTCAAGTCAACGAGTGAATGCAATCAACTGGTTTTCCTTAGATAGAAAACTGAGTCCAGGCTGCGGGGGATGACGCCAGAGGGATATTACATTTCCAAGATTCCGCTCAGGCTGAGAACCAGGCCACAGGCCAAGTTCTTGCATCTCTTTTTTCATCCACTGTTTCTGGTGCTGAGAACAGTTCCGGCTGTTCATGTCATGTTCAGGTTGAGGTTGGGTAACAGCAATGGGTGGCTGAGCCGAGGAAACAATCATGAAAAAAACTAAAAACACAATTAAGATTCCATTTTTAAAAAAAGAGGGGGGGGTGGGGGGGGTTCTAAATACTTTGCACTTTGTGTTTACAAATGAAAGACAGTGTGACAATGCTTTTACTAGATCAAATTACTCACAGTAAGAAAATAAAACGTTTTCTTAAATGCAGTCTGTTCCTACCATCTTCAGCACTTTCTGCAAAGGAAAGGGCTTTCTGTGCAGAGGAGGAACAGGGGCGTCTCTAGAAATGTTTCATAGGGGTGGCCAGATGGGGCCTCCTAAATTCTTGGGTCCGCACACAGAAACATCATTTCAGGATTTTATTCTATTGCTGTGGTAAAACTGCCTGTGGAAAACCATCATAAAGATCTAAGTAAACACCTACTCATATCTTTTGGCTTATTGTTTGATTATTAATGTTACTACTGATCTAATGTGAGCAGACATAGACAAGTTAACATTTTGAGTTGAACAATAGTTGTGTTTATTTATAGTTTTAAAAAGTTGTATATTTATTCATTTTTTGAAAAAAAAAAAAAAACTTACTGCGGGTCCAGGAACAGGTGGAACTCCTGCTTTCACTGAGTTCTGCTGCTTCTGTCATCAAAGCTGCTGACTGTCCCTGCTCTGCTGCTGGTTGATGCTTTTCC
>NW_015150891.1:715059-716549 GCF_000732505.1 Cyprinodon variegatus
ACCCGCTCCTATGTAATTATAAATAACGAATTCTAAGGCAACGCAAATATTAAGGTTAAGAGGCTGAGCTCGTAGATGATGATAAATAAAATAGTTATTTATAATATATTACATTTCTGACTGTATATCCCTGTAATTATTACACACTGTAGCTTTAAATGCAGTCCTACCATCTTCAGCACTTTCTGCAAAGGAAAGGACTCTCTGTGCAGAGGAGGAAGCTGTACTTGTGCTGGAATCAGAAAAGAAGGCCCAGTCCAATTTCTCTCACTTAAACTCGGTTTTGCACGTTCATGTGTAAGGGTAGTATGACCTAATAGTTGTAAGAGCTAGGGGCAAGTGCCCTTAAAGCCTTAAAATCCTCCCTTCAGATCGAGGGTGGTCAAGAGCTTACTTGGAACTAAGTGGCTTCCCAGAATACTTTGCAAACTCATTCAGCGAAAGGAGAAATGGCGTCCAGCTGTGGAAAAGATGCGCACAAATGTATTTATATTTTTACAATTAACCACACATTTTTTAAAACGTTTGTAAAAAATATCATAGATGTAAAATACAACTGAATTCCATACCATTGTGTTAAAACATTATTGCATAACCATTGTCCAATTTCATCTGCCTTTCAATGGAGCCAGAGGAGTCAAGCCCCGCTCGTTCAGCCTGTCCAAGCAGCAACAGGTTTGGTTGAGAGCGGCCCAAACACCAGCAAAGCAAGACAGCAGAGCGTCCAAAGCGCTGCAGCTCTAAGACAACCCTAAATCAGAAAATCCATTAGAAAACTGTAGATTTAGGTAAAGTAAATTACAATCTAAACAGGTTGATTACCAAGGAGTGGAAATACAGCCTAACCAGGAAGAAAGCGGACCAGCAGGTAAGGACTAGATGGAAGCCGCACGCCGCAACAACCTCCAACTGCAGCCGCTAACACCAGCAGAGCAATCCTGCAGAAACACACACAGGTATGGCACAAAAGCCCAACCACTGAGTGGGCAGGGTGGAACACCATCCCACCACACTCAGTTTCCATGACCTGCTCCTTCCTCAGCTCCACAACAGTCTCTTGATCAATCACGCCGGTTGTCATGAAGTCATTGTTTATCTCTGTAGATATAACTCCAGTAGTTTGTTTATTCATTTCAAATTCTCTGCTCATCATTGTTCACTCACCATAGCCTGTGTTTGTCACACGTTATCTAACTTCCTGTGGAGCTAATTAAATGACAGTTTGCATTGACATTGTATGTGAGATTTGGTTTTTAAAATTAAAGAACTGTGAAACTGAACACTGAAAATTCAGACATTCAAAACGTTTCAACATTCTCTCTAAAAAGTGTAGAAATAAAAAATGAAGCATTTTTAACTGCATCCTTTTTTCAATGAGGCATTCATAGTCACTGTAGTTCCTGCATCTATGATGTCCCTACATGCTGGCATTGTTTTTACAGGCGGGGTTGTAAGGATCGATGATTGAGATTTTAAAATGTAAAAAAATC
>NW_015150891.1:716937-722407 GCF_000732505.1 Cyprinodon variegatus
TCCTCCTCCTTCTTCTCCTCTCTCTTCTCCTCCATCCTCCTCCTTCTGCTCCTCTCTATCCTCCATCCTCCTCCTCCTTCTTCTCCTCTCTCTTCTCCTCCATCCTCCTCCTTCTGCTCCTCTCTATCCTCCATCCTCCTCCTCCTTCTTCTCCTCTCTCTTCTCCTCCTCCTCATCCGTCCTCCTCCTCCCCCTCATCCTCCTCCTCCTCCTCATTGGTTATCTGTTGCTCCTGTCATCTCTTTCTCTGCTTCTGCTGTAATTCTCTTCTTAAAATCAGAACAGATCTCTGTGGACTTTCTCTTCATGTCTGAAAATTGAAACAATCACCAGCTCATCCAGTTAGCTACATAACTATGTAAAAAAAAAACACTAAAAGCTGCTTTAACAGTCTAATGTTACAGTTCACATGTCCCCCTTTTCTTTCAAAAACAAATGATTTGACTTATTTACTTATTGTTGGTTTTATACGCTTTCTCACCGTTAAAGTGGGCACGGGCTGAAGCGCCATCTGTACCTGCAGCTCATTAGCGCATGCGCAAGCAAATATCGGGTAGGAGAGGGGGAGAGCAGGAGGACTAAAGTGTGCGAGAAGGACAGGGAGAGTGGCTGATTTGCTGGGTGCATAATGGGGTGAAACGCTAAACCGATGCTACTACAGTTTACACTGGCTAGTGGGGGGCCAGTGGGGTGGCCAGTGGGGGTGGCCAGGGCCAGTGGGGTGGCCAGTGGGGGTGGCCAGGGCCAGTGGGGTGGCCAACCCTCGGCCACCCCCAGGTGGCGCCCTTGAGGAGGAAGCTGTACTTGTGCTGGAAACAGAAAAGAAAGCCCAGTCCCATTTCCCTCACTTGCACTCGGTTTTGCATGTTCATGTGTAAGGGTAGTGTGACCTAATAGTTGTAAGAGCGAGGGGCAAGTGCCCTTCAAGCCTCAAAATCATCCTTTCAGATCGAGGGTGGTCAAGAGCTAACTTGGAACTAAGTGGCTTCTTAAAATACTTTGCGAACTCATTCAGCGAAAGGAGAAATGGCGTCCATCTGTGGAAAAGATGTGCACAAATGTATTTATATTTTTACAATTAACCACGCATTCTTTAAAACACATAAAAAATATCATAGACGTAAAATACAACTGAATTCCATACCATTGTGTTAAAACAGGAATTTGCATAATTGCTATTTTACGTAATACACAAATCTAAAGAGTTTTTTTTTTTAAAACATTAAGTAGGGTGATTACAGCTTTTAACAAAATTCAGTTATCACCATTTCTATCTTGACCTGTGGGTATAACTGAAACCTGAAATCATAGACTGGTTTCAGGTATTACAGAAGACAATCCCCCCCTTAACGGCAATCCCCCCCTTTAACGACTGACCCTCAGAATCATAGACAGGTTTCAGATATTACAGGCTAACGATGGAAGCAAACGACCCATTCATCGGTTCCATTTGCATGTTTCCAAGCAATACAAGGCCTTGTCTATATAAGACTCAAACTCACTGCAGATCCAGACATTTGAATTGAGAAAGCTTCCTGGAGAGGTGGCCAAACGTCTTCAAGTCTTGGAAACCAAGTCCAGTGGATATTTTTTGAATTTTTACGGAATGACTATGACCTGGATGACTGAGAATCATCATCAGCATTCAAACAGTGGAACAAATTGTCATTGTCCAATTTCATCTGCCTTTCAATGGGGCCAGAGGAGTCATGCCCCGCTCGTTCGGCCTGTCCAAGCAGCAACAGGTTTGGTTGAGAGCGGCCCAAACAAACACCAGCAAAGCAAGACAGCAGAGCGTCCAAAGCGCTGCAGCTCCAAGACAACCCTAAATCAGAAAATCCATTAGAAAACTGTAGATTCAGGTAAAGTAAATTAAAGTCTAAACAGGTTGCTTACCAAGGAGTGGAAATACAGCCTAACCAGGAAGAAAGCGGACTAGCAGGTGAGGACTAGATGGAAGCCGCACGCCGCAACAACCTCCAACTGCAGCCGCTAACACCAGCAGAGCAATCCTGCAGAAACACACACAGGTATGGCACAAAAGCCCAACCACTGAGTGGGCAGGGTGGAACACCATCCCACCACACTCAGTTTCCATGACCTGCTCCTTCCTCAGCTCCACAACAGTCTCTTGATCAATCACGCCGGTTGTCATGAAGTCATTGTTTATCTCTGTAGATATAACTCCAGTAGTTTGTTTATTCATTTCAAATTCTCTGCTCATCATTGTTCACTCACCATAGCCTGTGTTTGTCACACGTTATCTAACTTCCTGTGGAGCTAATTAAATGACAGTTTGCATTGACATTGTATGTGAGATTTGGTTTTTAAAATTAAAGAACTGTGAAACTGAACACTGAAAATTCAGACATTCAAAACGTTTCAACATTCTCTCTAAAAAGTGTAGAAATAAAAAATGAAGCATTTTTAACTGCATCCTTTTTTCAATGAGGCATTCATAGTCACTGTAGTTCCTGCATCTATGATGTCCCTACATGCTGGCATTGTTTTTACAGGCGGGGTTGTAAGGATCAATGATTGAGATTTTAAAATGTAAAAAAATCCGAAAAATAAAAAGAGAGCAGGTCGAGCGCGAGCAGAGACGGATTCGAGCATACGCAGAGATGAAACTGAGTGGCAGAACAGTGTGTTGAGAGGGTTTTTCAGAGTTGAGCATGCGCCAGACCGGTTTTGCGCGCGCGCGTGTTGTCTCACTGCGCGCTCGGATTGGTTCCTGCGCGCTCAAACCGATGGCACAAATATCTCTCCATATAAAACCAAGTACTTATCTTCAACTGAATGATTATCACTTATGATTTAATCAATTACCAGGTGTTATTAACCACTTATCTTTGCGTGGACTTTTGAACCAATTCTTAAAATCCAAGATGTCTTCCCCGTTAGTACATGTCAATAACACATTTTGTAAATCAAGCAGTTATCAATCATTAACCACAAGAAAAATATGTGTCCGTCTTATCGAGTTTTTGATCAAAGGAATTCTGCTCTTTTTAGATGGCCAGTCACTGCTGTATTATCCAAATAAGACCACAACTGAAACAGAAAGGTGCTTTTTTATTGGAAGTTATAATCCCTGTTACATTATGTTTCATAAACTATGCAAACACGACAAGCTACTGTAATAAACACAGAATAAAATGAAATAAATATTAAACACAAAAGAGTTCAAATGAGTCCCTGAGGTAGAGTCCTCCATAATGTTCAGTTCATTAACCCCACTGTTGTGATGCACTGAGAGAATGCAGTTTAGCAGCATAGATAGTATATAGCAGACATCAGTGTAACAGTAATTTTTGGTAAAAGGTTACAGGCTAACCCTGGTACATTAACAGCGTGCTATGANAGTTCCTGCATCTATGATGTCCCTACATGCTGGCATTGTTTTTACAGGCGGGGTTGTAAGGATCGATGATTGAGATTTTAAAATGTAAAAAAATCAGCCTTTGCATTTCCATTGTCTGAGTATTCAATGTTTGAATTTTCAAATACCTTAAAAATTTTTACATTCATGTCATACCAGGCTGTTACTGATTTAGGTTCATACTACTGTAGCTACTTTGCAGACAGGCAACACAGGTTGCTACCTGGGGTGCCATCTGCTGGACTCAGCACAAAATTGTTGAATGAAACCAAAAAAATTATGTATGTCTGTCTTAATACATATACGTTTGATTTTTTTTTAAGCTTTAGTATTTTTATTATTCTAAGGGTACTGTTGGAATATATATTGCCACAATGGAGCCATTAGATGAACCACATTAAACTGTCCCCCTCCCTTTTGCACAAAGAGAACAAAAGAACGTTCTGGATAGTTCTGGAAAATTCCAGCCCTGGTACAACCACGTCACCAAGGACCAATCAGCTGGCAAGAAGGCTGGAATCCCAGTAGGAAATAGTCTAACTCATGTTTATTTTCTAATAGCATGTAGTGTTTGAATAGATGTTAGATTTCTGTAATCCTGAATTATTAGAATAAAGACGTCATTGTTTAACTTGCAGTTGTTTGTGATTCTTATACGAATGGTTTATCACTCAGGCCAGATCCACCCTCTTTTGGTATTAGTGAATAAACAGAGACAAATAGCTCTTTGATAATAAGATTGATAATTAATAGCTCTACTGATAACCTAGCCTGGGTCACTAAATTGGTGGGAATACCTGGATTTTAACAGCCGGTCCAGGAACCATTCAGAGGTGAAACGCATTAACCCTGGTAAGTAAGCAAATTAGAGCTAAAATGATTCAATTAAGAATACTAAATTGATTTTACCTCCGATTTTGAATAAGTTGAATAAATAACTATAACTCTAGTTCTAGTTAACCATTTATTCATTATCTGCAGGATATCATTTTGCACAACAGTACTTATCTTTCAAGTTTATATCTATTGTTTAGAATTTTCCCCTTTCAAAGTTATTGTATTAGAATTGATATTTGAGTTTTGCTTTTAATTGTACAGCTTTATGTTACTTTTGATTCTGAGCCATCACATTGCACACAGATTTATCTATCAAAAATTATATCTATTCTTCAGGTTATTGTCTTTAAAAAGGTTTTAGAAAAAAAAATCAATAATTATAGAATAACATTTGGGTTGCTTTTCGGGAAAAGCGCTGGCCCATAGCTGCCAAAATTGGGCTGTGTAAAGTAGGGATATTTTTTTTCATTGGTGTATCAGCCCAATGGGTAGTATTATTCTGAAAATCTTGTTTCTTTGACATGCAATTTATGATTTATAAGAAACATTTAAGAAAGCAGTTTTAATTGTTAAAATGAGTACCAGAAAGCTTAAATATGGCCTAAAAAGAAGGAAGTTAAGCTGTAGTGCATTTAGCATGCTTTATTGCTGATCAAATTAAAAAGTGTGTACTACTGACTGCCACCATCTAAAGGCTTAATTTGCTGTTGCGATCTGCCAAATAACAAAAGCTGCCAAGGACAAAAACTACTTCTTCTCTGCAGGCTGTATCTTTAGGGTTGCCAGATAGTGTGGAATACAGCCTTTCCCCTGTTGTGTAATTTTACCGACAGATTATGAATACTCAACATGGGAACTGCCCCTAGTGGACAAGAACACTCTAGCCACAGCAAAGAGCCGAGGGGAGTAGTGGCCTAGTGGTTAGGGCATAGGTCTTGGAATCCTGTGGTTGTGAGTTTCAAAACTACTTCCACAGACTGCCACTCTGGCTCTCTGAGCAAGAACCTCAACCCCCGGGCGCTACCCAGTGGCAGACCATCGCTCCCCAAAGGGGATTGTTTAAATGCAGAGAGTTCATTTCTCCATTGTAAGATCAATAAAGTTCATTTTTTTTGGAAGTTATCATTAAGTAATATGTCATTCAAATCAAGGGTAAAACCAAGTAATTATCTTCAACTGAATGATAATCACTTATGATTTAATCAATTACCAGGTGTTATTAACCACTTATCTTTGCGTGGACTTTTGAAC